>NW_005187639.1:178436-187436 GCF_000239375.1 Pundamilia nyererei | reverse complement strand
TGTGTGTGTGTGTGTGTGTGTGTGTGTGTGTGTGTGTGTGTTTGTCTCTGTGTGTGTGTGTGTTTGTCTCTGTGTGTGTGTGTGTTTGTCTGTGTGTGCGCACCTGTGTGTGCAGCAGCTGGTTCAGCGCTCTCAGCAGTTCGATGGTGAATTTCAGCTGTTCCACAGTCAGCTGGTCGATGTTGTGCGTGGACCTGCTGAGCTGCCGTAACTTCCTGTTGAAGTGGCCGAGGCTCCTCTGGTGGGCGTCGCTCTGTGAGCGCAGCTGGGGCACAGAACAGGAAGATTGGAGATCGTCTGACGCAATTTTGTTTTAGGGTCATGTGTTTGTTCACCTGCAGCAGTTTAAATAAAGCTCATCCAAAGATCATCCTGATGATGACTTCAAACAGACCGAGTGGAAACTCATTTACAGACAAAGGTGGATTTCAAAATAAAAGTCTTTCATCATCTGCAGAAATTAAAAAAATAACCTGGTTATGACGAAGGACGCCATAAATAAAAACTCTGCGTCACGATGTTCAAGGAGGAAACAGATCAGACAACTGCAAGCTAACTGTTGTCTGCTCTAACAAAGCCAGCATCACCCGGGAGTCAGGACATCCTGAAGCTCGTAACTCTGAACCACCCTCACAAGGATGGGAGTCAAATCCACACGTGCAGAGCACAAAGGACTGGCGGTTCATTGGCTTCAGCTCTCAGCCACCTCCTCCATGCCGCAAGGCGGGCTGAGATGGGCTGCTGACTGAGTGCTGAGCCTGCGGGCTGTTAGCGCAGATGTTGCAGTGCTCTCTCTCAGCATGAGCGAGCCGGTGGGTGATAGATGAACTCTACATGTCTTATATTTCACGCTGCAGCCTTGTTGTTGAAACAGTGATGAAGTTTGTGCTGCAGTTGCAGAAGATCACAGGAAACTCGCACTCTTGCAGCTCTGCAGTGTCGTGGACTCGAGACTCTCGGGTTTGGAGGACACGACAGGTTTGGATGGGCAGTAAACAGCTGCACACATTCGAAGAGGCTCACGGTGCTGCTGAACCCGACCGCCAACGGCTCCTTGAGGAAAGCTCTGCAGCTGGACAGGATATCTCCGGTCTGCCGGAGCAGGCGGGCATCGAGCACTCTACCATCTGAGCTCAGACTCAGCATGAGGTGAAGCCAGAGTCCCTGTACCAGGTGGCCGAGAGGTTAAGGCGATTGACTGCTAATCCATTGTGCTCTTTACCAAATGGACCATCCCAGCCTTGCCGTATTGGTCTATTTGATTCACCTTTACTTTTATTGTTTATTTTATTTTATTTTCACTTGCTACACACGGGACAGACATGACTGGGGAAAAGAAAAACAGCTGAGAAGAGGGACGGGGATAAAGGGCAAAAAACAAAAACCAACAAAACAAACAGACAAAAGATACAAATATCAATCACCTGGATCACCTGTTGAGAAAGAAAAAAGAAAGCAAGCAGAAGAGAACAAGAGTAATAGAATAAACAACATCACAATGATATATGGGAATATGACAGTAAATACTAAATATTAAACATTATTGTGCAGCACATAAGATCAACAGAACACAGTGTGCTTTGAGGTAGGAGCCAAAAAGGGTGTAGTTTGTGGGTGTGATCACCCGTGTGTACACCTGTGAGCATGGACGCGCTTGTTTTTTTAAAAGGTTCCTTCATGTAATAATCTGCTAGAGGGTGTGGGGGGGCCACAGCCCCGTCCTCCAGGGCATGAAGCAGGTATGGAGGAGATCAAAACTCCAGACATCCAGAGGCCCCCAGAACACAAGAGACCAAGGAAGACCAACAGAGGGGCAGCTGCGCCACTGTCCCAGAAAGAGCTGAGGAGAGTCCCAGATGAGGGCTCACTCAGCAGCCGCGGAGCAGAAGCCAGGGGGGGGTTGCAGTGACGCGCCCGTGAGCTCCGCCGGCAGCCAGCTGTGCCTGAGTGACCGAGCCCCAGGCCGAGAGGCCGGGGGCACCCCACCTCCGAAGTGGCCCGAGCGAGCCCCAGGCTCCAGGCCCGGACAAGCGGCCACCAAGGAGTGAGCCGGTGTGTACCTGGACGCCCATCACCGGACAGAGAGAACCACCAACGCACCGATGTCTGAGGGAGTCCGCCATTGGCAGGGGGAGTGGTGGTGGGGGGAGAGAGGCCTCCAAACCTTGGAGGGCCTGAGATGTCCCCAGAGAGGTGGCGCCTGACACCCAACCTGACATATAGACACAGACATACAGGCACACACAGATACAAACATCCATGCGCCCCCGCCGCCAAAACAATAAACGTGAGAGTCGTCAGCTGATGTCTTGATATTGGAAGGAGCTGTTTTTGTGATACCCACCAGACTGTTCTGCAGGAGTCTGTGCCTGCTCTGACTCCTCTGCACCTCCTCCTCTGGCTCCTCAAAGGGCACCACCTGGTCCCGGTCCAGCCGGGCTTCCGGCCGGGCCTGCGGTCTGCTCATGTGTTCCTGGCTGTGCTTGTGAGCCATGGTGGTCCTGGTCTGCTGGATGGTCCCAGAGCACTGATGCCAGCATCTGGGCAGTGTGAGGTTAGGCCTGACGGGACGAGAAGTCAGAGGTCAGAGGTCAGCTAGAGGAATTCATATAAAAAGCACACGAACAGCCGAGGTGGGCTGGATTTGGATCAGAACTGTGAGCTGAGAACGAAAACACGCTCACATCTTTAGATTTATTCCAGCTTTTATTTCACAATCACAACACATGGAAGTTTGTATTTATATGAACTCTTTTTGTAGTTTGATTTAGACATCATTTATTCACTTTATAGTTAACTACGTGGCTTCTTAAATGTCATTAGAGAATTATTTATGATTTATTACTATTTCTGGATGCATCGTCAATCATCCAGGTAAGAAAAATCCCCCAAAGTTGAATGAGTTGCTGTTAACCACGCCCCTTTCTTCCTCCTGTCTCACCGTGGTCATGTGACCCGCTCACTCTCATGTCGCAGTGAGCTGACAGCATCATCCACGCCTCGCTGCGAGGATCAAAAGACACAAAAATCAGGACTGAAGACTCTATTGTTGTTTTTATTCCAGAGTTTATTTTTATATTTCTGACTTGATTTAAGTTTTTATTTCCTTCTCCGACATCCTTTCTTTATGACTTATTTCTACACAACGTTGTTTTCCTTAGCAGGATGCAGACATGCTGATGTCTCCATGCTTAACTCCATAAAACTCACTCAAGCCGATGAGGATGGGATTCGAACCCACGTGTGCAGAGCACAATGGATTAGCAGTCCATTGCCTTAACCTCTCGGCCACCTCATCTGTGTGAAGCCTGATCGCGCACACGCTCAGCATACTGTGAGTATGAAACAGCTCAGAGCGCTGTCTGAGACACGTGACGTGAGGCTGACGTCCAAATCTGAACTGCAGACATCGTGTTTGATGCTCCAGGATCAGCTGGAGAGGACGATCCAGCAGATGGACTCATTATGTCTTCATGAAGTCATGCTGTGTCCTCCACAGAGACACGCTTGTGCAGGGACGATGTGGCCAAGTGGTTAAGGCGATGGACTGCTAAGCCCATCGTCGTTGATTCAAATCCCATTCTCATCGACTTGGTTAAGTTTTAAGGAGTTCAGCATAAAGACATCAGTGTGTCTGTAGCCTGCTGACAGTCTTTCAACACCTCGTCATCCTCCGTCTTCTCTTCTTTATCTCCCCCAATTCTTGCCTTTCTGCGCTCCTGTGGTTGTGTCCACTTCTTTGTTCTGCTCAGCTTCGGGTTTCAGCCTCAAGGCCTGGTTCCTGCCTGGGCCTCGAGCTTGCCTGAAGCCGGGCTGTTTGTAGCAAGCACAGGGATGCATCGTTTTGGGTCCACATCTCTAGTCTCAGACTACAGCCCCACGAAGCCGTTGTAATCAAACTTTTTGAGGTACAAATGTATTCGTAAAGCTGATGCTGATAAAAACAACGTTGTGTAGAAATAGGTCGCAGCGGTCCTCACAGTGAGGCATGGATGATGCTGTTAGCTCACTGCGGTGTGAGCAGGTCACATGACCACGGTGTCAAAGCAGGAAGAAACACCGACCTGCTCGCCTCAGACCGGGATTCATCTTCCTGCCGCTCCTCCGCTGGACCTGAGAGCTGAGCCGGAAGTCTGTGGACGTCTTCCTGCAGACAGACGAGAGCCCTGCTTCACCTCTGTGTCTGATCTGTGGGCATCATCAGTATTACCAATATCTGATCCATACGAGCCCACGTCCAGTTACATCAGAGCAGGACTGGAGACAAGACAAGACTGTGTGTGTGAGTGTGTGAGTGTATGCTTGTTTGTGTTCAATTGTCAGACTCAGGCTGATGTTGTGGTCTTGTTGGGGAGGTTACCTGATGAAGCGTGCAGGCTCAACTGTCTGTAAAAGCATGTATGAAACACACCTGAGCTCTGGGCTGATTTAATGAAGACGTGATCACAGGTCACATGACTCAGAGGCTGTTTAGGCTGAAATCCTGCTGCTCTGCTCTGAGTGACCTGCAGACATTCACGTACCTGTCCCAGCGGCACCTTCTGTCTTAGCTCCTCCCTCAGTTGCTGAAGCTCCACCTCCAGCTGTGCCTGGTGTCTGCTGCTTTGCACTTGTCTCTCCCTGAGAGCCTGCACCTCCATCCTGAGTGCAAACAGCTCCCCCTGCTGGACAGACATGCTCTGAAACACAGACAGACCCTCAGGCAGTCAGGTGGGCGTGTTAAACAGTGACACCTGCAAAATAACACACTCACCTGCGTGTGAGACCTGGCTAAGTCCTCCAGCTGTGTGCAGTGCCTCTGAGCATCCTCCAGGTGGAGCTGCAGAGTCAGATTTTCAGCCTGCAGAGTGTGTACCTGCTGCTGAGAGCAATGAGCCTGAAACACACACACTCTTCATTTACCAGATTCATCAGTAGTTAGACTGCACATGTTCATGACCGCAGGAGGTAAAAATGAAGCCAGGATGGAAAACCTGCGTTATCTCTGATGGCCACCAGATGGCGACACTTCCTGTTCTATAGAAGTATGAGAAACCAGCCTTCTGAACTCTGACCTCTGCCAACAGTTTGATACAAAGTCAAATTCATTCTTTACATTTTGATCATGTGACTTCAATCTGCATGCTGATTGGCTAATGACTTCTAGTTACTCGTTTTTTTAGTCAGATCCGCCCCTCCACATCACATCTGCTAGTTTGCAACCAAGATGGCGCTGGAGGAAACATTAACCTGAGGGCTTCAGAAACCAGTGAGCCACGTGACGGCGTCAGCCTCGCTTCCTCGTGAGCATGCTTTTATTCATCGCAGCTCTTGGGTGAATAAGCCAGCAGAGGGCGTGCTGTGGGTGCAGCTGGGCCATCAACCATTAAGTAAGCATATGGATCGGCGGCACAGCAGGGGGCTCTGACACTGTCCTCTGTGAACGGACGCAGTGGACCATTTTGTATTAGCGTTCTGCCAATGTGTGCTGATTGGTCGGTTAGGACAGGATGCCATCCTTCGATGGCGCTCATCAGACAGACATCAGGAGGTTGTGGTGGCTGCAGGTGATGCTACTAGGGGGCAGCTGCTCGCCTCACACCCCAAATCAAAGTGGAAGGTACCGTAAAGTGTCTTGATGCATCCTCAGTCATCCAGGTAAGTAAATAAAATCCAAAAGTTGATTCTGTTCATCTGGACGTAGCGTTTTGTGGGAGAAACGTTTTTTCATCATTCAGGTGACGTCTTCAGTCTCAGCTGACTGCAGTTTTCAATCTTATAAACAGGACATTTGCATAATGACTGAAACCCACTGAAGGAACAATGGGCTGGGAGGTCAGTTCATTCATCATGATTATGCTAATTCTCATGACCATTGATCAACAACCACTTATCAATGTCCATGAGTACCATTCACAGAGAGTTGGGGAATGGCTGCAATCACAGCATTGTAAGATGGTGACAGATGTACCCTTAAGCCCCCTCCTCCATTCAGAGATGGTCTTTCCCTTTTCACGTAAACGGCCTCCTTGACTCCGCCCTCAAACCAGCGTTCCTCCCTGTCCAGGATGTTACATCCTCATCACTGAAAGAGTGTCCACTGGCCTGTAGGTGTAAATAGACTGCAGAGTCCTGGCCTGACGAGGTGGCTCTTCTGTGTTGTAGCCAGAGGTTGTTTGGTTTCCCCGATGTATAAATCCTGCCAATCCTCCTGCACTTACCAGCGTACACTATGTTACTCTGTTTGTGTCGGGGACCCGATCCTGGACCCGTTTTTGGTGCAGCGTGTTTTGGGGTTTAAAAGCCACAGAGACCCGGTGTTTAGAAAAAATGCATCTCAGCTGCTCCGATACTCCTGACACATACGGGATCACTACAGGTTTTGCTTAGGCAGCGGTTGTCCTTCTCTCCTGGATCAGCTGGAGCTTTCTTTAGGAGCCTTCCCAGCTTTGACAAAAGTCCAGCTGGGATAACCACATTTACTCAGGGCCTTCTTGATGTTCTTCTGCCTCCCTGGCTGCTGTGTCAGTGGGGATGGTGTTCGCTCAGTGTTGTAGCGTCCTGATGACGCCCAGTTTGTGCTCCAGTGGATGATGAGAGTCAAACCTTAAATACTGATCCGTATGTGTAGGTTTACGGTACACGTCAGCTTTTAGATGTCCCCCATTACTGATGGAAATCTCACAGTCTAAGAAAGCTAACCTGCCACTTTTCATATCCTCCCTGGTGAATTTGATGTGTCGGTCCACCGAGTTAATGTGATCTGTGAAGTGTGGTACGTCCTGAGATTTGATTTTCACCCAGGTGTCATCCACATACCTGAACCAATGAATTGGTGGTGTTCCAGGGTAGGATAGCAAAGCCCTGTTTTCAATTCAATTCAATTTTATTTATGCAGTGCCAAATCACAACAACAGTCGCCTCAAGGCGCTTTATATTGTACAGTAGACCCTAAAATAATAGATACAGAGAAAAACCCAACAATCATATGACCCGCTATAAGCAAGCACTTTGGTGACAGTGGGAAGGAAAAAATCCCTTTTAACAGGAAGAAACCTCCGGCAGAACAAGGCTCAGGGAGGGGCGGGGCCATCTGCTGTGATTGGTTGGGGTGAGAGAAGGAAGATAGGATAAAGACATGCTGTGGAAGAGAGACAGAGGTTAATAACAAGTATGATTCAATGCAGAGAGGTCTGTTAACACATAGTGAGTGAAGAAGAAACACCCAGTGCATCATGGGAATCCCCCGGCAGCCTACGTCTATTGCAGCATAACTAAGGGAGGATTCAGGGTCACCTGGTCCAGCCCTAAGTATATGCTTTAGCAAAAAGGAAAGTTTGAAGCCTAATCTTGAAAGTAGAGATAGTGTCTGTATCCTGAATTCAAACTGGAAGCTGGTTTCACAGAAGAGGGGCCTGAAAACTGAAGGCTCTGCCTCCCATTCTACTTTTAAATACTCTAGGAACAACAAGTAAGCCTGCAGAGCGAGAGCGAAGTGCTCTAATAGGGTGATATGGTACTACAAGGTCATTAAGATCTTCCACTTCTTCCATGCACAAATTGGCCACAATGGGTGAAACTGGGGAACCCATGGCACACCCATGTTTCTGTCTGTACCCACATAGCAAAATTGGTATAGCCCGGATCTGGCCCACACAATCTGCTTACACATGGCCCACATACCGCAAAGAATGACGGCCCTTTGGTGGCCCAGATCAGGTTTGCCAGAGGTGGCCCACACATGGGCCAGCACAGGACCACCAGTGTGTCTGCAACTGGCCTTTGTGCTGGCCCATGTGTGGGCCACCTCTGGAAAACCAGATGTGTAAGTTGTTTGCAGTCACAGGCCAGTTGCAGACACACTGCTGGCCCTGTGCTGGCCCAGAACAGTTTCAGCTCTGGCCCCAGATGTCAGCCTAATGTGTACCCTAATCAAGCCATGTAATAACAACATGTGCCCGAACATAATAGTGCAAAAGTAACATGACGAATCTCTGTTCAGAAACTGAATGGGCTGATTTTTATATGCACTTTTCTACTCTCCCAGATTACTCAAAGTGCTCTATACAACATGCCACATTTACACACTTTCTCTAAACTGAATGCTTCCTAATTACATTCATACACATTCACACTCTTCACTGGAAGAGCCAGGGATTGAACCACTAACCTTCCGATCAGTAGGTGACCTGCTCTACCTCCTGAGCAAAAGCCACTCAGTGGTAAACATGAGTAAACCGTCACTAGGTTTTGGATAAAGTGTACACTCACAAACCAGTCAAACCTGCATTTGAAATGTTGGCTACCATAGAAGTATAGTATTGCAACATGACATTTGGATCTTCTAACTAAAATAGAAAAACAGGAACATAAATAGTGCCATCATTGCCAGACCTGGCCCACATCTGGTTGACATACACCCTGCCATGACATCAGTCAGTCAGAAGTGCCAGCTTGATGCCGGATCCAGGCTAGACCTGTTTTCTATGGGCCTGGGCCACATAAACCAACCACAATCGGGCCAGATGTGGCATGCCATCACATAAACAGTGCCATCTACGCCAGGCCTGGCCCATATCTGGATGACATACCACTTACAATGCCAGAAGTCAGCCAGCAGTGCCGTCTTGACACCAGATCTGTGCCAGACCTGTGTGCTATGTGGGTAGTACTGACCCTTGTATGTGAAACAGGTGGAATGAAGACACAGTTCAAACACACTTGGTCGATGCTGAGAGTGGTCCTGTTGCTGAAGTTGGGGTCATCCTGTAATCTCTTACGAACCATCTCCAACGCTTCCGTGACTGGGATGGTGAAGAGAGATGTAATGTCGTACGAGACCATGGTTTCATCTGCCTCCATGATGACATCTCTCACCTTCTCAACAAAATCCAGGGTGTTCTGGATGTGGTGTTCAGAGCTGCCTACCAACGGGTTGAGGATCGAAGCCAGAAGCTTGGAGATGTTATAGGTGACCTAGTTGATCATGCAGACAATCGGTCTTAAAGGTGCACCCTGTTT
>NW_005187639.1:175115-176963 GCF_000239375.1 Pundamilia nyererei | reverse complement strand
GATTGTTGGGTTTTTTTCTCTGTATCTATGAAGCGCCTTGAGGCGACTTATGTTGTGATTTGGCGCTATATAAATAAAATTGAATTGAATTGAATTGAACCATACTGGCTTGGTGTAGCTTCCCCTGTGGTATGATGTCTGGTCGATAGCCTTGTCTTGTTCTAACTGCTTCAGACAGTCTATCACCCTCTTCCTGTAACCACTTCCTGGGTCTCGTTTCAGGGGCTCATAAGTATTTTCATCCCTGAGTAGTGACAAAATCTTCTCATGATAGTCTTTCTGGTTTAGCAATACTGTGCACCGACCCTTGTCTGCCGGAAAGTTGATAATGTTGTTGTCATCACTAAGTGATGTGAGTGCCTTGCTCTCCTCCATGGTGATGTTGGATGCTGGGGGCTTTGCATTGCTGAGACAGGCCGAAACTTTTGTCCGTAGTTGCTCTGCTTCCACTTCTGCAATATTGTTGTTACAAATTGTTGTTTCTGTGGCTGTGATCAGTTCCACTAGCGGGATTTGTCTCTGTGTGACAGCAAAATTCAGCCCTTTAGCAAGGATGTTTTTCTCTGTTTGGGTGATCTGTCTGTCAGACAAATTCTTCACCCACTTGTCCACATCCTCGGTGTCGCATCCTTCTCTCTTCTGGCCGCTGAGGACACTCTCCGTATTTTGCGGTGGTTTCCGACGTACAACAAGTAAGTCAAACTTCATTTGTTGCCTGGTCTTAGACTTCTTGTGCTGTGCTAGACGAACCTTCTCAGTGAAGTCAAAGAGTCAAAGAAGTTAAGCGTATTCTCATCTAGAAGCATTGTCAGCCTGTTCATTAAGCAGCTGGTGCTGTGCCTTCTGGAGGATTTTTGTGGCCCGGAAGCCTTTAACTGAAGAGCTCATTTGCAGGCTTTTAGGAGTAATCCTGCTCTGTCGGCATCTGAGGCTGAATCTCAGGTGGTTCCTGTAATCCGCCATCCGCTGTTTGCTCATGCTGACGTACAAGCTTTAGGCAGTCCTTGCTAGGCCAGTCCTCAGTATCCAGGTAACTAAAAGTTGATTCTGTTCATCTGGATGTAGCGTTTTCAGTGGGAGTAACGTTTCGTCACTCATCCAGGTGATTTCTCCCACTGAAAACGCTACGTCAAGATAAACAGAATCAACTTTTTGGAGTACCGTAAAGTGGCTTGTGGTGCTGTGAAGTGATGCTCACAGCAAGATATTTCACTACAATACAATCCTGCAAAAAAATCTACAAGTGGCGCTGCATCAGCAACTCGAGCCCTTCCATCAAACCTTCCAAAGGAAAAACAGAACCCCGCCCATTCTGGACAAGGTGGAGAGCGCCACCTACGGACTGGAGCTCTCTCGCTCCGAAGTCCCGAACACAAACATTATCATTACTAGGATGATGCCAGCGATAGACAATAATCACGGCGTTTCCCCGGTTCATCAGATGTGTTTGTACCTGCTCCCTGAGTCCTCGCAGGTACTCCTGAAGTCCAGAGATCACCTCCTCCAGCTCCCTTTGCAGGGCCTCATTAGCCAGAATCTGACCTGAGGACGAGAACCAGGGTCCATTTATTAACTGGATACCAATCAGAGGTTAATTGGTCTGATTTCTCCTCACCGTCGGTCAGCTGCTGCTCCAGCTCTTTGATCTCCTGTGTCTCCGCTGCGATGCGTGACAGCAGGTTGTCAAGGCGACCCTCAAGCTCACTCTGCATCCTGCTCATCCTGCAACAGCTCAGTGGTCACATGGGCCTGAGAGGGAAAGATGGCAGCCAATCAGAACACACACACACACACACACACACACACACACACACACACACACACACACACACACACACACACACACAC
>NW_005187639.1:157598-175095 GCF_000239375.1 Pundamilia nyererei | reverse complement strand
ACACACACACACACACACACACACACACACACACACACACACACACACACACACACACACACACACACACAGGTGTGTGATGTCACCTGACTCTGATTATCACTGAATCTGTATTAAAACGTGAAAGTTTCAAAATAAAAAACTGTTGATCGCGACCATGTCTAATTTTCACAATAAAAGATCCAGGACAAATATACTGACTTTAAAAAAATAATTGCTTCAAAATAAAACTTTTAGCCAAGCTGACTTTATTTATAAAGCACTTTAAAAACAGCTATCACTAACCAAAGTGCTGAACATAGAATAAGAAAAAATATAAACACTAAAAATAAAAATACAATAACATTAACACTGTAGAGCACCGACATCAGAAAGACAATAAGACCCAAATAAAATGAACATTTCTGTGCTGGGTTAAAAGCCAAAGCGTGCAGGTGGGTCTTCAGACCAGATTTAAAAACATGGAGTGAGGAGGCCTTTCTAATCTGTAATCAGTGCATTCCACAATTTGGGAGCCACAACTGCAAAAGCCCGATCCCCCCGGCGCTTCTGATGTGTCCTCGGCACGTCCGACAACATCTGGTCAGCTGATCTAAGAGACTCAGAGGGGGTGTGCAGGTGCAGCAGCTCAGAGAGGCGGTGTGGGGGAGACTTTTAAGGGTTTAAAAACAAATTTTAAAATAAGTTTAAAATGAACTCTAAAATGCACAGACAGCCAGTGTATTGAGGATAAAAGAGGAGTAATATGCTCACCTCTCCACATACCAGTTAAAAGCCGTGCGGCTGCATTTAATACCAGCCGAAGACGTGACAAGGATGACTGACTAACATCAAAATACAACGAGCTACAATAATCCAGCCGAGTTGTAATAAAAGCATGGAGTACCGTTCTAAAAACCTCCTTTGACAACATGGGTTTTATTTTGGCGAGCTGAAAAAATCTGCTCCTCTCACCTGACTGTCAAACCTTAACCTCCTAGGACCTGGCGTCCACATATGTGGACATCACATTTTGGGTCATTTAGACCAAAATACTCAATTTTGCTCTACAAGGGCCTGATATCCACTGACGAGGACATTATGCTGCTACTGTTCTATCGAAATTTTAAATGAACATCCTCATATGTGGCTCTCATTTTTCTTAGAAACAAAAATTAGGTAAAAAAAAAAGATCCCAATCAGCCCAAATATCAAAGAGAAATTAAAAATGCATGCTGTGGACGAGTTCGGGTCTTAGGAGGTTAAACACTGCCCATCTAAAACCCAAATTGGTGACAGCGAGCTTTCCGTACGGTGCCAGAGGGTCCACAGGAAAGGACTGACCAGTGACAACCGGCCCTAAAGAACAAACCTCTGTTTTTGTGAAAAGTTTTATAATGAAGAGACAACCAAGCTTTCACTTTCTCAAGACAGTTATTTTGCACCTGGAATACTCATTTTTCTTTTTGAGGCGCATATAAACCTTTGCATCATCTGTATATAAATGGAAAATAATTTCGTGCCTTCTAAAGATAGAGCAAAGCCAAGGGAGAAAAGCAGAGGTCCAAGTATTGATCCCTGTGGTGCCCCACATGAGACTAAGCTGCCAGGAAAGACCTAGACCACTGCACAGTGTTCCAAGTGAGATAGTAAAATACTGTATCCACCGTGTCCAAGTTCAGTCTAGGAGAACCGAGACCACATGATCACCTACAGCTGTCATTAACAAGTCTTCTGTGCTATCCAGAGAGAGAAAAAGGAAGCGTGGACATAAAGTTTGATCAAACAGACGGATCCACGTTAGCTTTAGTTTTACAAAGTCAAACTCAAATGGTCAATAATATTTATATGATCTGCTGTCGCGGCTCTGTGGAGGACATCCTGTGGAGGATGAGCTAACTCCCCTGCAGCTCTGCTTCGACCCCGCACCTCCTCCTCCCCACCCTGTCCTGCCTGACACGCCCTCCTCAGAGTTTCCTCATGTGGGGGAAGAAAAGAAGCTGACAGTCTTCAGTTTGTTCCACACATATTTAATACCAAGTATGAGTTTCCTGTGGAGGTAAAGCAGGCTGTCTACTATTTAGAAGGTTGGTAGCTCAATTCCTCTGCATGTTAAAGCATCTGAAGTGCAGGTGTCCCCCAATACACCTGTGTTTGCTTCAGAAGCATCGAGGTGAATGAAGCTCAGAGTAAAACCTGCTGAAGCTGAGCACCAGGTGTAGTCCTGGGCTCAGACTTAGATAGGAAGCTTCACAGGACGCTGTGTGGTGACGACAGTAACATCATTCATGCCTCTGATCCAAGGAAGTCTGGGAGCTCTGAAGGATTCAGACGTGGTGAAATCTTTGTCTGCTGTCCACAGATGTTTCTGTGAGTCAGAAACACCGGTTTGTCTCCTCTGCAGTGCATCATGGGACATCACAGATACCCTGTTCTGAGTATAAGGACGAGTTGTTGTTGTACTTACTGCTCTCAGATCAGTCTGGTCTGTCCTCCACGGGAGCTGCTTCTCCTCTTCGTCTCTGTCACTTCACAGTAACCATATCTGCTCCTGTTTCCTCCGTTACAAACTCCTCTTCCTCTCCTCCTCTTTGAATCAACACAGGAAATCTTCCTCCCAGCCAATCACAGTCCACCTCTGTCCAACAGGGACCAGGAAAAGCTCAGTGAGCCCCACCCCTGAGATGAAACCCCTGAGGGGGAGGGGCTTTTTAAAGAGACGGCGACCTGCAGCTCTGAGTCTGTACAAGATGCATAAATAAACACATGAATAAAACCTCCGTGTAACTTTATAAAGTTAGTAAACTCAAACTGAATTCCACCTTAAAGAACATTTAATAAAAAAATATCAGCGGCTGTCACTGCTGAGCTCACGGAGCAGAGAGGGTTAAAGATCTGAGTGCTGCTGCTGCTCACAGGCTGTTAGAGGAGCTCCTCCTCCTCGTCCCCAGAAGAGTCCTGCAGGAGGAGGCCCTTCCTTTAGGGGAAGGGTCTCCTCTGCTCATGATGATAACAGGGGCACGCTCAGGAGCAGGGTTTCTGCTAACGTTTTGATCTCAGGTCAGTGCTAATACTCCTGGTGAGTCTCTGTCGTTGTCCAAAGACCTCCCCTGTGCTCTGAGCCACACACACCAACATGTTGACAGAAACATGAAGGCTACCAGCAGCTCTGGAGATGGAGCTCACCCTAAGGAGCACGAGGCCCAGGAGGAGGTGAAGGCCTCAGGGGAGCTCTGGCTGCAGGAGCGTGCTGGGAAACAGAATTCAGCTCGAGCCCTACTCCACACACAGCACTCAGCATCCCAAAGCAAACACACTGAGGTCTGCTGGAGCCGTGACACCAGCTGACTGCTCTACTCGTATCACTGATATCATGAGATCATCTAGGGTAATGCATCATCACTGTCTGAGCTGACAGCTGCATGCTGACCTGTGCTCTGCTGTCCTCCTGCAGGGGGGGTGGTAACCCCATGTAAATGAGGTCTGAGCCCTCCTGGGTCTGCAGACAGGAGCAGGACACCTGCAGACAGGCTGTTTCAAAGAAGAACTCGGGGGGTAGTCACCTCTGTGTCCATCATCAGAGTGAAACGAGTGACCGTCACTGGAAACCAGCCAGACTTCACTCACTGGTTTCTGAGAGTTCTGAATCTTTAGAGTTTTTGCCAACATGCTGGCTTTCAGAGCCAGAAGTGACCAGAAGCTGTCAGCTCACCGGTCAGGCTGCGTTCTCGCCCCCACCCGAGCGGTGGGTGGAGACAGAAAGACAGAGATTGAGGATACGACCAACAGAAATGAGTTAGAGATGTGGTGAGGAGCATCGGCAGGGCTGGGGCAGGTGCAGAGGTTCCTGTCAAAAGGGAGTTTTTCTTTCCCACTGTCGCCAAGTGCTTGCTTATATGTGATTGTTTGGGTTTCTCTGTATGATTACAGGGTCTTTACCTTACAGTATAAAGCACGTTTAGAAGGCTGCTGTTAATTGTTTGTTAATGTTAAATTAACAAACATGATCAAGTTAATGATCAAATTCTCTTTTCTTTACTCCGCAGCAGCAGGGAGGCCCCACACTCCAGACCGCAGTCGGACGGCCAACTCCTCCTCCCAGCCCCCCCGCTCCAGCAGGTCGCAGAGAATGGGGGTGTGAGAAGACTCCAAAACCTGCCTCCCCCCGCTCATTGTAGTGTTGATGCATGTGTGTTCTAAGGTGCATTTAAAACCCAGGAGGGCATGGAGCTACCTGCCAGAGAGCAGCAGGTAAGCGCATGGTCCCTCACAGGCTATGTGCTGACCTGATCAAAGTTTCAAAGCTGCTCAGAGTTCAGCTGTGGGGTTATGATCAGCTCCTTTCCATCATAGGACACTCCAGTGTCTCATCTCCTAAAGGAGAAAACAAAGGAAACACCTTTGCTCGTGTTCAGATGACTGAATGAGCTCCGACTGTGACTGCCCAGACTTCGGGGGGGAAAGGAAGGAAGGGAAGGAGCAAAGTCTTCAACAGAGAGGAAACCACTGAGGTTTGTAATTAAATGCTTCCTTTGAGGAGATGTCTGCTGCCGTCCAGCAGAGTTCAAATACTTCAAATATACTAAGAGCTTTTAAAAACACACATAGCACTATAAATTTTATATACGTACAGATGTTTTACAGCTGACAAAAAGTTTAGGACCACATGCCTTCCAAAGGACAAATCTGTGCAAAAATGTCATTGTCATTTCACTCAGTGGGCCCGCGTCCTCATTTTAGGTTTGACAGCATTTTAGTGGATAAAGGTGAATGGCTTAAACATGAATTGAACTACGGTTTGGGGAAGGCCTCGAAGGGACTGGCAGCGACTCCCAGGCCTGGCAGATCCCCATGTACTCTCCCTCTCCTTGTGGCTGCGTGCAGCAGGGCTGGGGGAGGGTCTGTGCTGGCGGACGTAGGTTACTGTGTCACGGTCCTGGGTCTTATGACCCAGTGTTTTGAGTTTGAGTTCATTTTGATGTTTATAGTTTATGTTAAGCCCTTCAGGTTTTCTAAGTTCATTTGTTACCATGTCTAGGTGATTTTAGTTCTTATTTCATGTTTCCAACCCATGTTAAGTCTCCCCTGCTCTTCATGTGTTTCATGTCTGTGTCTTACGTTGTCAAGTTCTGGTTGTCATGTCTGCGTTTCATTATGCTTCCTGTTTTATTTTGGCAGGAGTCGTGTGTTCTTGGTTCTTTGTATTTTAGCTTCACTGCTCCTGTCATTAGGTTCATGTTAGTCAGCTGTTTCCTCATGTGTCTCCACTTCCCCTGATCACCTCATGTGTGTATTTAAGCCCTTTGTTTTCTGCATGCCATTGTCGGGTCGTCTGTTTACCTCACCTCAGTCATAGGTCTAGTTTTCGTCTGTTATTTCCACCTCAGTCATAGTTATAGTTTTTGGTCTCAGTACCGTTTAGTATTTTGTTTCTTAGTGTCTTGTCAGTTTACTTTGGTTTCCTGGTTTACTTCTGCCGTCATCTAATAAAGGATCACTTTTTCTGTTCAAACTTCAACTCCTCATCCTCATCTGCTTTTGGGTCCTGTTTCCATTACACACCGGCGCACCCCGCCGTGACATACTGGCCTGGTAGCCTGGCTGCCCCTGAGTGGATCCGGGGCAGGCGTGGGGGCTTGGGGTTCGGGGGTGCTTCGCCTCCGTGCTAGGGCTCTGGCTAGGTGCCGTTTCCCCCTCCAAGGGTGAGGGTACCTGGACCTGGGGTATAGAGTTTGTTTGGGGAGTGTGATTGTGTGTACAGTGTCCATGTATGTCTATCCCTAGATTAACGTGATGGTGTTGTGTTTAGTATGTTGCTCTGTTGTTTTTGCTTGTTTTCTCTTCTTTTTCTCTCAACAGGTGATCCAGGAGATTTTTTTTCTCTTCTTTCTCTTTTTAAGTTTCCTCTCTCACTGTCCCTCTCCCCTTCTGTTTTTCTTTTCCTTCCTCTTTCTCTCTCCCTTTCCTATCCCTCAGTCATGTCTGTCCTGTCTGTAACAACTGAAAATAAAATAAAATAAATAATAACAACAAAGGTTATATGGACCAATACGGCAATGCCGTGATGATCCATTTGGCAAAGTAAATCCATTGGGTCTCCTTGTTAGTCTTCAGACAAAAATTCTGACAGCTAAAGGACCAAATGGGACAGGAAAAGAAAAAAAAGATCCCCATGTACTAAACAGAAGTGAAGAAGTGAAAAAAATGAAAAGAGGAGGGAGGGGCACGAAAAAGAGAACGAACAGCTTGTAGATGGGGAAGCATTCATATATAGATCATAACCGAAAGGAGCGTGTATGGAGGCGTAGTCCTGCGCCGCAAATTCAGATACTTTATCTCCATTTTCTGTCAGGTAGTCACACTGTTGTGATCTTTTGACAAAAAAGGCCAAAAAACGTTCCTTTTCTGAAAGTAGTCGAGTTGTTGAGCTGCATAAGCAGGGTCTCTGTCAGTGCACCATGGCTGCTGAGGTGGGACGCAGTAAAACAGTCCTGAGGGTTATGGAACAAGAAAGTCAAGAGGAAGACCCAAAGAAATTTCACAGCACCGAGCCGAAGGATCCAATTGGCTGTCGGTCAACACACTGGATGATCCTCGACCCAAATTAAGGGCATTACTGGTGCCGACTGCAGCCCCACAAGCATCAGACGGGCTCTGAGACTGACCGTTTGGACCAAACATGGGACAGTGAAAGGTCGAAAAAAGTTTTATTTTCTAAAAGGAACAAATGTAACCTTGATGGTCCTGATGGTTTCCAATGTTACTGGCATGACAAGCAGATCCCAGCTGAGATGTTTTCTATGCTCCACAGTGGAGGCAGCACCATAGTGGTCTGGGGTATTTTTTCCTTCAGTGGAACAATGGAGCTTCAGGAGGTACAGGGGCATCAAACGGCCGATAGCTGAGTCCAGATGTTGCAGAGAGCATCTTGCGTTTCCCTGATCTAAATCCAACTGAGAACCTTTGGGGATGGATGGCACGGGGAGTAACCAGAAATGGACAACAGTTCCAGACAGTAGATGCCCTTCATTCAGCCGTCTTCACCACTTGGAGAAATGTTCCCACTCACCTCATGGAAACGCTTGCATCAAGCATGTTGCAATGAATTCTTGAAGTGATCAACAACAACAACGACTCATTAATGAGTTCATGTTTGGATCTTTAATTTCTATTTTTGGGGGATTCTGGGTTTTTTTGGAGGTGTGGACTCTTCAAATCCAGTGTACACTGCTCATCTGTGGAAGAGCTGCAGAGAAAGCAGCATGCAGAAACCCACTGCAGTGTGTATAATGATGGAATGAGGTTGATGCTCAAGTTGCCGAGGTGGAGCAGTGCAAATGTTTGTTAGTGTTGGAGTGGCTCCCTGTCACGCCGAGGCACAGATGTATGTGTGGGGTAAAGGACTCCAGAAACCTCTCTGCACTAACTTCAGTTTGGTTTTATTCAAGTTATGGAGCCACTGGTCTCCTAGCCTTTATGTTATTGTGTCACACTGTGGGATTTTTTAAAATTTTCTTTTCTTCCTTATGTATTATGCATGTATATATTTTATTTGCTATGGACCTGTGTGTGTCTTTAAAAAGTGAAAGTAAACATCCTCAGCAGCATGTGGGGCGGTGCAGCTCTTTCTAATGTAAAGGTCTCAGTGAATAAACACACATTCATAATTCTTTATGATTCCTTGTATTCAAGGTCAGATTAAATTCATTTCAATGAAAAATGATTTTTGATTCATCGCGTGCTATGATTTAGACAAACTTGAGATGGTTTTAGACAGGTTGGTTTGAATATAAGTGATGTGAGATTTCCAGCAGAGCTGATCAAACAGATTGATTGGACTGGTTTAAGGATCAATGGTCATTGGTGGAGTCAAACCTCTTAGATCACAGTGACTGAACATCATTTGAAAAGGAAACAAAAACCATCAAACTGATTAAACTGGAACCATAGCCAGTTGTCTTCCAGGGGCCAGAGCAGGCGACATTGAAGGAAATTTAAAACTGCTGGCGAGGGTAAACATAAATTCAGTAAGATCATAATTCACGTCGGCAGTAATGACACCCAGTTACGCCAATCGGAGGTCACTAAAATCAATATTGAATCGGTGTGCAACTTTGCCAAAACAATGTGGGACTCTGTAGTTTTCTCTGGTCCCCTCCCCAATCAGACCAGGAGTGACATGTTTAGCCGCATGTTCTCCTTAAATTGCTGGCTGTCTGAGTGGTGTCCCAGAAACGATGTGGGCTTCATAGATAATTGGCAAACCTTCTGGAGGAAACCTGGTCTTGTTAGGAGAGACGGCATCCATCCCACTTTGGATGGAGCAGCTCTCATTTCTAGAAATATGGACAAATTTATTAAACCCCCCAAAATATGACTATCCAGAGTTGGGACCAGGAAGCAGAGTTGCAGTCTTACACGCCTCTCTGCAGCTTCTCTCCTCCTGCTACCCCCCCAAAAACCCATCTCCATAGAGACTGTGTCAGCTTCCAAACAGACAAAAACCAAACTAAAAACCAGCAACAAACAACTTAAACATAAACAATTACAAAGAAAGAACAATACAGTATCCACATCTGAACCAAAGAGTAACACAGTGAAATGTGGATTATTAAATATTAGGTCTCTCTCCTCCAAGTCTCTGTTAGTACATGACTTAATAATTTATCAACAAATCGATTTACTCTGCCTTACAGAAACCTGGTTGCAGCAGGATGACTATGTTCGTCTAAATGAATCAACACCCCCGAGTCATTCTAACTACCAGAAACCTCGAAGCACAGGCCGGGGGGGCGGTGTGGCAGCAGTTTTTCACACCAGCCTATTAATTAATGAAAGACCAAGACAGACTTTTAATTCATTTGAAAGCCTGATGCTTAACATCGTCCACCCCAGCTGTAAAACTCAAACCAGTCTTACTTGTTATCATCTATCGTCCACCTGGGCCTTACACAGAGTTTCTGTCTGTCAGAGCTCAGCATGACTGCAGCAGTGTGAGATCATTCTGACAGACAACACAACAAAAGGCAGAAACATCCAAAGAGCTTCGACTGTCCTTCAGGAACTCTGGAGAACTGAAGATCCTCACAGAGCTGCTCACACCAAATATTCACTTTCAGGCTTGTTAGAAACTCAAACTTTATTGTTGAATGTCTGTTTGCACCTTATTACATCGCATTTTTATGTTTCCCTCGCTGTGACCCTGCTCATTCAAACTAAATAATTTTGTTATGAATATTTAAAAAAGGAATGTCCTGCTGTACACGCTGTTATTCAAGATGTAAGAAATATTTGCTTTGCTTTTATTTGTTTTTATTTGCACTATTTAAATCTAGGCACACACACACACACACCTGTTTGGAAAGCTGGAGAGCCCACCCAGACACGAGGAGAACATCTAAACTTCACAACAAAATAAATACAGAGTTCATATTTTACTGGAGGTGTGAGATGTGTAGAAACTGATGATTGTAAAAGGAAGGTAACTGGATCAGCTGACCTGAGCTGTCACATGAGATCTGCTCAGCTTCCAGCTTCAGGCCTCATGTGAGCGTGGACATGGGGAAAACAGAGCTGCTGGTTGGGACACACCTCTCTGCCCACGGCCTGCTGGAGTCAGATCTCGGTGTGGAGGTACCGTCGTTCATTCACAGGGAATAAATGTTTATTGGCTGATTGAGCTGTGATGACAATCACAGGTGGGAAAGCTGGAAGCGTACGCGGGCCCGGAAAAGCTAAAGTGCTTAATGAGATGTCAGATTAGTTTCAATGAAACATCAGAAACATCGCATTAAATGAGCTGAAGTGTCATTAAAGGTTTCAGATAACTGCACAGTGAGCTCACGCTTCACTCTGAGGAAGCATGTCAGCGCACGAGGGACGATCAGAGACCCGCGCACGCCGCGGCGTGTTTGTGGGGACATTAGCAGCACATTTGAAATGTTTTCTTCTGTTATTTACCATCAATCAGGGTCAGAGACACCGAGGTGAAGCACTCCCTGCCTGTTTACACACGCACGACCACATCAGAAACAGAGTCAAACACGCCTTTGATGAGCGCACACACACAGGGATCAGCTCTGCATGAGTTTATTCAGATTTCAAAGCAGGAGGAAATGTTTTGAAGCAGCTGTGATCTGCTGTCGCAGCATGTAATTACACACACACGAGCCTGTGAGGGCGCAGTGTAACGCAGTGAGGCGTCTCTTCACACATTATTCTTCCTTTCACTGATTTGAGTTGAAATGTGAGGAAACGTTGAGGCTTAGCGTGTCAGAGTGAAGCTGTGGAGATGATTTCAGGTAAAAGGTGGGGCGAGCAGGCCGACCTCACCTTTGGCTTCGAGGTCCACACACGTCCTGAACCCGAGTCAGCAGCTTACAGTGACAGCATGTCCTCCTGCCTGAACTACAAAACATCTGAGCTGACACTGATAACGCTGCTGCGTGTGAACTGCTGAGAGCTGCACAGACACTTCCTGTTTGCCTTTCCAGCTGACGGAGCGCCGCGTTCCTTTCAGGAGCAACAAGAAGTCAGGAAATGAAAGATAAGCATGAAAACACACACACACACAGAGTTCTGTGAGCCTGACACTGTGATGGACAGGTAAGCACACACAGGTGAGCAGCTGCTCTCCAGGTTAGGGCAGGTTTTAATGGTGACACAGGTCAGAGGTCAGACACAGGTACAGTTTCAACACTTGACTGCAGGTGGGAGGAAACACAAGAACAGCACACACAGATTCTGAAATTCACATCCAGATCGCTTCAACCACCATCGGCTGATTCTGATCGCTCACAGTAGCTTAGCATGAGTCAGAGTTAAACTAAACATCACTGATGAACTAAACCAACTAAATGATGATCAGGAAGTGCAAAGGTGACACGAAGGTGGCGTATAACGATGTGGACGTTTTGGCGAGCTTGTGCGCATCACTCCTCCGTCTCCTCCTCCTCGCTGTAGTCGCTCAGAGGAAACTCACGGCTCTCTGTGTTGTAGTTTTTCCTGTGCATCACACACTCCTGATCAATGATCGCCTGCAACACACACACACACACACACACACACACACACACACAATGCAGGAGTGAATACCAATCAATCTCACTGCACTCGTCTCCACCCTGCCTGCACTCTCTTCTCCACCCCTGAGCTTTATTTACCATTTTCTCCTCTCGGACAGCAGGGTTACGTAACAGGAAGCAGAGCGGCGCGTACAGGATGTTGATGACCCCGATGAACACCATGAGACAGGGAAAGCCCACGGCCTGGACCAGAGCGCCACCTGTGGATGGCCCTGGAACAACAGGAGGAGATTTTAATATCATCATTGGCTTTTTCCTTTCTGCTGTGCGAACGTGAGTGTGGTACCTATGGCGAAGCCCATGCACAGCGCCACGTCAGCGATGGCGTAGACGCTGCCGTAGACGGAGGCGTGGCGGATATCAACCAGGTAGCCCATAATGGCCATCATGGAGGAGTCCACCATACCTGAAGCACCACAGGACAGGTGAGAGGGTGTCACTGATTTCATGGTTTCAGTAAAAACACTGCAGATGTGCGGACCAAACATGCCGTTACACATTTCACACGTCACCTATCGCGAATCCCAGACCGCCGTTTGGTCCAATCAGGCCGTAGATACTGGTGGCAAAGGGAACCTGAAACACACATCGAACATCGCAGTTACATCACGCTTAACGTGAGGTGTGCTTCCTGACATGAAGGCTCTTTTCATCATGCTGATTGGTTGGATGACAGGAAGTGAGGGTTCTGTTGGCTTTCCCAGAACATGAACATCAGTTTATATCCTGCTTAGATCAGGATCACAGGTGGTTCTCAGGCCTGTTCCAGGTGTACAGGTCAGAGCAGAGGTGATCATTCACACCTGTGATCCATTTAGAACCACTAATTATCCTAACAGGGAGGTCGTTGGGCTGTGGGAGGAAGCTGGTGGATTTGACCTCAGGACCTTCTTAAAGTGAGGTGATGGTGCTAACACTGCAGGGTGGGCTAGTTTGGGCAGCATCCTCGTCAGCACAGGTAACCTGGCTAATAAAGTAAAAGTGCGCTCAGGTGTGGATGGTAGAAACTGACTCGTCATCTATGAAAGCTCATGCTGCGTGCACGGTGGAAGACGAAGAGTTTACAGAGCACCCGATGGGAACATTCGAAGCTTTGAGGCTCTAATATGTAATCTGCTCTTCTCTGCATGCCAGCTTATTTTGGGAAACCAGGTTCCTGGGAGGCTCCCCGGGTTCAGACGGAGCGTCAGGAGGAGCGCCTGCTCCCACTGCTGCACAGATCCACATTAACCAATGACGGACGGATGGGTTACTGTTTGGTGTTTGGGTGGATGAAAGGATCGATGACTGACAGATGATGATGAATCATAGGAAGATGGATAAACAAAGAGATGATGTCGTACTCACACACAGCAGACTGATGCCAACGATAAACATCCCTAGCATGGAGCACAGCCACCTGGAGACACACAAACAGACATCAGCCTCTTACAGCTGCTGGTTTACCAGAAAGCTTCAGCGTCAGGTCTGAACTGGATCTGAAGAGTTAATCTGCTAATCTGCTGATTTAGCCGCTGGACAGATTCCCAGGAAACGTGGTGTGGACCGAGGGATCTGTCAGCAGGATCGGATCAATGTAAAGCTTAAAAACCGGAGAAGTAAGCTTAATCTCTGAGGTGCTGATCAGCTCCGATATGGTTTTCCTTTGCCTCATTAATCCCTGTGAAACACTTTGAAACGCTCCTCTGAACAGAGCCGGGATAAAGTTTCTTATGATGAAAGTGTTTTATTGGTGCTGACACACGCTCTGCCAGGTCAGCTCTCACTCAGAGTCTGAAGGTGTCTAAGCACCAGGTCTGATACTTCACCCTGTGCAGAGGTTTCACGTCTCTGCAGACCGAGGCTGACCCCTGACCCTGAGAAACCCTCTCCTGTGGTCAGATGCAGAAGTACTCACCGTCCCATCTTATTGGCCAGAACACCAAACAGGTTTGTTCCTATCAGGTAGGACACGCTGGCAGGGAGGAAGGCAATACCTGCAACACAGCACACACCTGTTAGGGTCAACGTATGAGGTGCAGTCACAAAGACCTCAGTTCTGCAACTGCTCCTCAAAGTCCTGGTAGCTCCTTTAATGTCTCCAACCAGCGAGTCCTCAACTGGATATCTGCTGAGTGGATGTGAGGGAAGTCACGGAGAGACCGATCTGAGACAGACTGGTGCTGAGGGAAGATGGTGCTGGTTCTTCGGGCCAGCTCAGGCTGTTTCTCACGAATGACGTCAAAGTCTGCGCTGAACGTCTCACCCCGGGGGCGACTTCACGAGAACGACCTCAATGACTGCAGAACACACTGAGGAGCACGCTCAGTGTGGCCTTCATGTTGGAAACTCCTGGGTCACCTTCAGAAAACCTCATTTTTGAGCTTCTGTGGTGAAGTCAGAGCAGAAACAGCCGGGCTGGACATCCAGTGAAAAGCATCTGCGCCCGACCGACCGACCCTCACAGTGACCCGAGCCGTGACCCACCATCAGAATCAACTGTGACGGCAGCAGCTCGGGGAAAAGCGTTACAGCGTCGACACAAACGGACCCGAGCAGAAAAACGTACCCAGCTGCCATTTCGGGGAGCACATCGTCTGCATCATCCAGATGGGCAGAGTGGGCTCCAGGATGGCCACGCCCATGTTGGCGAAGCACAGAGACCCTGCAGACGCACACAGAGATTTACACGAGTCACAACACGATCAGGACTTTTCACACCAGCTGCTGCTCCTTCATGCGCAGACGTGGAGCAGAAACAAATGTTAATGTGAACATTTGCTCGTACCTGCAGACGTTCAGTTTTTCCTAAACAAACCTGGTGAAGTCGCCTCACCTGCACTGACGAGGATGTACGGATCCTTCAGCAGGGTGAGTAACGGCGTTCCCTCCACACTCTGAAACCATAAAACCACGAGCTGAAGCTGGACAACATGCAGAACCAACGAGAACCCAGAACAGCTGCGATTCAAACAGGCACCGAAGAACCGTCGGCTCTTTAAACAGATGTTTTTGATCCGTATAATAGCTTCAGATTAGCTCAGAAACCGGCCGACATGTTTTATTTTGAAAAATTTAAGTCACTGAAAATTTTAATCAGTGGAAAATTTCTTAATGTTTGTCAGATTTCATCACAAAGTTTTTGTTTCATTTGTTTCTGGGTTTGTTTGGGGGGTTTTTCCCCCAGTTTTTGCCTTTTATTTGTTTCAGTTTTGAAATAAAAACGCGACACTGAAACCAGGAAAAAGTCAAACATGTTTATGTCTGATGTTCAGTCACCAAGATAAGGAAATCCCAAAACATTGATTCTGTTCATCTGGATGTAGCGCTACATCCAGATGAACAGAATCAATGTTTTGGGATCAAATTTTTTTTTACTGTCCTTATAATTTCAGAACATCTAGATTAACGTGCATGAAACATGTTGATCTAGAAGAGTTCAGTTTCCTCCTTTTACTTTTTCCCACTGGTTCCAGACGTTTTCCCCAATTTTCTCCACTTTTGGCTCAAACTTTGACAGTTTTTTAATGGTTCCCAGCTTACTCTGTGTCTGTGATTCCTTCTTCCTGATGGCGCTGTTAGGAGGAACACATCGTTACACTGACTCATCATCTGATAATGAAGCTCTGAATTATTTCAATCAATAATAAGATGTTAAAGTTTGATTATTTTAATGCGTCTCATATTTACATTTGACCTTCCCGATTGAACAATGGGACATTCGACACGATAAACAGATGAGAGGATTTCAAAGTGGACTCACCCCAGGAGAGATCTTTGAAGGCTGCAGGATGCACAACTGCAACGCTGCAACACACACACACACAAAATCTGGAGTGATGCTGGCGACCTTGGTTGGTCTAAACAAAGCCGTGGTCACCGTGACGTCAGCTGGACATTTGTGAACTTTGAGCTGCAGCTCATCATCCTGTTTACTTCAATTTGGTCTCGAAGGGGATCATATTTTATGAAAAGGGCACCACGCTGTGTTTAATGTGTTTGATTTAATGTGCTGAAAAAGCTGCAGTTCCTCTAACGGCCACACGAGGGCGGCTCCGGTAAATCAGGATGACGACGGCATTAAAACAACAAAAAAAAGCTAAACGTGCTGACGCCACAGGGGCTCCACCCATCATTATCATCCTGCATTAGGACCAGCCTCGTCTCCAGGTTTACCTCCATCGAAAACAGCCAGGAAGGCCAGGATCAGGAAGGGGGCGCTCTTCCCCACAAAGTCATACATCACGCTGCCGAAAGGCGCTCCGACTGAAACACAACACACAAACTATATGAAGAGCTAAAACAACAGCATCATGTAAACCTGACAAATCAACATTCAGTGAACATCCAGTTCACTTGTGCAGCAGTGACACTCGGCTGTGGACCAATCAGCTGCGCCCAGACCCTTTGGGGAAGCAGTTAGTTTATGGCGTGAACATGATGCAACCTGGATCAGACACAGGTACCAGGTGTATGCTGCAAGTCTGAGCTAAGCTGCTTCCTGTAGCCAGATGTGCTTCATATTCTGGGAGAGTGGACAAACAGCGAGCTGTGAAACTAAACTCTCCAGGTGGGCGACTCGTTCATACACCACATCTGTCGCCGCGGCCAGACTGAACGTTCTCGCGTGGTTTGTAGCGACACTTTTTTTGAGTTTGTGACTCACTCAGGACTCCCATAGCCAGTCCTCCCAGTGCCACGCCCATCGCGATGCCTCTCTCCTCATCATCCGTGTACACGCTGGCCAGCATGCCCAGACCTGCATGACACGAAGACATGATGTCATCATCCAGCACCTGAACACGAACGCATCTGTTCACACCTTTAGATCAGGCCACATTTAACAGTTTAGTCACATGACTGCAAGAGGTTGCTTCACTTAACATATGGGTGAGAGTACAGGTGAGACTACAGGTGTATGTACAGGTGTATGTACAGGTGCTGTTAAACACTGTCTGCTTCAGGTGTTCTGTGCCGACCTGCCACTGAGGAGAAGGACGAGCCGATCCCCTGCAGAGAGCGAGCGACGAACAGCAGAGCGTACGTTCCTGAGAAGGCAAACACTGACAGAGACACACAGGATCACACACTTCAGAGAAAACACACCTCTGTGTGTGTGTGTGTGTGTGTGTGTGTGTGTGTGTGTGTGTGTGTGTGTGTGTGTGTGTGTGTGTGTGTGTGTGTAACATCTTACTGATGGTTGACACAAACATGATGATGAAACCAGCAAACATGGGGATGTGATACCCGATCCTGCAGACAGAAAAACATTCTTCAGTTTCAGAACAAGAAGGTTCAGCCTGTCTGCATGTTCTCTTTCAATACTACTATTACTGCTAATTATAATATTACTGCTAACATTACTATTACTGCTAATTATAATATTACTGCTAACATTACTATTACTGCTAATTATAATATTACCTGTTAGTCAGTGGACCAACGAAGGGGTTGACGAGCAGCTGGATGATAGCTTTAGAAGCAAACAACAAACCAACTCGAACATTTTCTTCTTCCAGAAACAAACTGTCCTGAAGACAGGAAGAGCCCTAAGGAAAGGAAATGTGTGAAACAAGCCAAAACAAGGAAGTGAAATAAGGTTTAGAGAGAAGTGAGGAAATGGGCAGAGAGAGCAAGGTGATTAATCACAGAGAGGAGGAGACAAAAGAAAGGAAACGAGAAAACAAAATAAGGAAACAGAGGGGAACAGTAGGAACCAGAGCTGATAGATTATTGATCATGAAGCGATGGGCTGGTCAGGTATCGGTGGTCTCCACCTACTTCGGTCTCGTTGCCCTGCACATCCGCGGTCACTGAGGTCCGGTCCGCCGGTTCGGTGCCGGCGCTCGCGTCAGTCAGGCTGAAGGTCGAGTTATCAAACAGGGACACCAGAGCTGATAGGGTCGGCCCTGTAACCTGGACCGGTGCACCGGTACTGGGCCGAGGCAGGTGGAGGCGCTGGGAGGTCCGTCTGGAGGTCTGGAGGCTGAAGGCGGAGGAGGGGGGCCGTGAGGGTGCAGTGCCCAGACGTGATGCATCGAGGCTGCGCAGAGGGAGCAGGGAGGGCTGGGCGGTCTGTGGCTCTGGACTCGGATGCTCGATGGCGTAGAGGAATGTTGGGATGATCGGTACTACAGGACGGAGACAGATCATTCAGAGCAGGCAGTAACTGTAATCAGTAACAACAACAACATGTGGTCCTCCATCTGGGGCAGCTCCTACTGGATGTTTAATTATTTAAAGCTGTGCAGACAAAACATGAGGATGAAAGAGCACCGAAGAAGAAGAAGATTCAATCTGAGCGGAGACAAAAGGAGAGCAGATACAAGCCCACTGTAAAGGTCCAGGTCAGGAGGTGGTGTGTGTGTGTGTGTGTGTGTGTGTGTGTGTGTGTGTGTGTGTGTGTGTGTGTGTGTGTGTGTGTGTGTGTGTGTGTGTGTGTGTGTGTGTGTGTG
>NW_005187639.1:142042-152556 GCF_000239375.1 Pundamilia nyererei | reverse complement strand
GATAGTCGGAGCGGAGCGGTCAGGAAGGCGTCTGGACGTGGCCGCGCCATCTTGTTTTTATGTTTTGGACTTTTACAGATTATATAACATCTTGGTTTAAATCAATCCCTACAAGTTTGTTAAGTTAACATGTTCTTTATTTCAACTGTTAATTTGTATTGTTTAACCTCACCTTACCTACATGTCTTCCAGAAACAAAAGGAGGAAATGTAGTTTTACTTCCTGCTTTATAGCTTCTGGGTTCATCTGAGGTCACAGGAGGAGACCAAGTGCAGAAGGGGAAGAACTCTTATAATTTAATAAAGTTGATTTTAGAGGGTTTATGGAGGAATAGATTTATTGTTGTGATATGTATTGATTCCACCACAGAGTTTATGTTGCCAGTAAAGAGGAGCAGTAGAAGTTTGAATATGATCATGTTCATCTTACCTACTGAGTGAAATAGTCCAGAGGAGAAAGTGTTTGGTTAAGTGGACGATTTAAGCAGAAGAACTCGAGTGTTAGAAAGGTTCAGGTCAGTGTAGCTGTGTGCAGTCTGACCTTAATTTCTGCTGATTTAGATTCAGTTATGTTTATGTGAACTGAGTTAATTATAGAGTTGAGTTTGTTTTTTATTTCTTTGTAAATATTGTTTGGGTCACAAAATGGTGAATAAATCACTCGCTACGCTGGACAGCATCAGTCTCCTGCACTTCTTTGGCCGCTTAAGTCAAGTCCTACCACACCAGCGATCGATGCACACAAATCTGTGACTAAACTGCAGGAACAATGACATTTGAAGACAGTTTTTATGAAGATAGTTCAGCGAAATGTAAACAAAGACAGGCTAAACACAGGGCTGGAGTTCGAACTATAAGAGTCCCCGTGGTGTGGTATAAAGAGATTTTTTACAATCTGGTATTTGGTCTTTGTGATGCGTCGTTTCGTGGAGTGTGCGCCGGTTACTCACCGACCACAGTGAGCAGCATATTGTCGAGCAGCAGAGCGACACAAACCACCACCAGGACGAGTCTGGGTGAGCCTCGACTCTGATGGAGCAACGCCATGTCTGCAAAGACACATGCCGGTCATCCGTCAGTCTCCTCAAGATCAACCAAAACCACCGTTCATAAAACATGTAGCTCCACCAAATTAAGACAAACATGCACCAGAGTCAAACTCCACAGTAAGAAAAAGCAAACATGACTCAAACCAACTTATTTAAATATTTGCGAAAAGCTTTATTTATAGACGATAACTGTGCGTTTAGTCGAGTATTGTCCAGAGTCCGGAGAACAGCTGCTTTTCTCAGTCGTTATGCAAACACATGTTTCTGCAGCGAGACCTGAAGGACCTGAAGCAATAAGAGCAGCTGCACAGAGACTGGGAGCTGCTTCATATCACATTTAATCTTTAATAAAACAGCAGAACCTGCTGTTATTATCAGCCTGAGCCTGCAGACCACAGACGTGGAGGTTTGTCTGCACTGTCGGGATCTGTGCAGCTTGAACATCAACAGCCTGTCAGTCCTCTCCATTTAACTAATCTAATGTGCCAATTATATGAAGGTACCTACTAAAACATGAGGCAGCTCCATAGTGCTTTACTCATTATCCTAATAAGCAGAAGCTCCCAGGTTTGATCCCAGGACACAAATTCCTCTGGGGCTACAACAGGAAGTTCATCTGCCAAGTCACACGTGATGCGCCTGTTGTGGTGACGAGATGAAAGAAACTTTTATCTACTAACAAGTGTACTCATTCCTCTGTGAGCAGTACAGTTCTTAATGAGAGTCTTTTAAAATATGCTGCACATAAAACACAGCTTGACACCAAAGTATAGCATCTTCAACAAGCTGTCAAACCTTTACACCAACAGGACCAAAACCCACAGAGCAAGCAAGGCAGGAACTCCAGCAACACTTAAGATGAACAACTTTAACAATTGACCAACGCGTTTCGGCTCGTGGCCTTCATCAGGGTCATAGCACAACATTGTAAAAAATGCTTAAACACAAGACAGGAAACAGAAAAAGATTCAGAATAACCAATCAAAACTTCATAGACCAGCAGGTAGGTACTGGTTAATTGGTTAAGTCACCCAAGTAAATACTGGACTACATCATTAATGATGAGGACGGGGGGGGGGACGACATAACCCCCACCTATCTCAAAATAACACATGTGTGAAATACACAAGAAGAACACTATGAATATACAAAACAAAATGGACAAAGGGCAGAGTTTGATAATAAAAGGAGGTTGGTCCAGCAGAGGAATTAAAAACAAGAGGACATCATCACATGGGAACACATTAGTTAAAAGGTCCTAATTTATGTCTCTAAAATGTAGACTTAAGATGAGATGTCTAGAATGCTACTCCTTCTTTGGCTGAAAAAATAAATAAAATTAATTAAATAAACATTACTCATGCGAGAATAATTTAACTGATAAAATTAGAATAAAAACATAAAAAATAAATCCTCTTCATGCACCTTGGAAGTAGGAGAAGTTGTGCCAGAAATGTTTGCTGTGATTTAACCCACAGAGCAAGAACAGCATTCTGGTGCCCTGATTATCAAGCACGAGCACCTCTATCAAAGCTACAGCTGAACACAGGTAAGAGCAGCAAAAGGTCAACTTAATGACACAAGAAACACACAGTATCCACATGTGCCTGTCAGAGAGTCTAGGCTTCAACAAGAGGACGCTCCCAAACACAACATGTGTTCCCTGAACTGAGACACGCAGCAAGTCAACACCCAAGTAAAGACTAACGAGTAATCCACATAGAGACCAACCCCGAGTAACTCCCAATGACCCCAGTAACCTCCAACACCCACCAGTAACTCCCAACAATCCCCAATAACCTCCAATAACCTCCAGTAACCTCCAGTAACTCCCAATGATCCCAGTAACCCCAATATGGGGTGGCTGTAGCTCAGGTGGCAGAGCAGGTCAGCCACTAATCAGAAGGTCGGTGGTTCGATCCCAGGCTGCATCCTGGCTGCATGTCAAATAACCTTGGGCAAGATACTAACCCCATGTTTGCCTACTGGTGGTGGTCAGAGGGCCCGGTGGCGCCAGTGTCCGGCAGCCTCGCCTCTGTCAGTGCGCCCCAGGGTGGCTGTGGCTACAATGTAGCTTGCCATCACCAGTGTGTGAATGTGTGTGTGAATGACTGAATGTAGTGTAAAGTGCTTTGGGGTCCTATGGACTAGAAAAGCGCTATACAAATGCAGGCCATTTACCATTTACCAATACAAGTCAGGGGTTTAAATGTGAGACTAAAGTCTAAATCAAGTCTCAAGTAAAGATTCTAAATTATTCAAACAAATAACAACAAACACAAAATCATCAAACATGTATTTGCAGCAGATTTATCCGAGTTATTAAAAAGATCCTTTCAGATGATTTCTTCACGGCGTCCTTACAAAACAAACTTTTCAGCACGTCATAGTGTTAGCACCGTGACTGCTGCTTGTTTCAGAGGCCGTTTCCTGCCTCAGTAACACACACACGCAGACACACACACACACACACACACGCCTCGCTCTCTCCTGTTTGATGGAAACTGATCTGAAATGTAATTTTGCCTCTGAATCGTTTGTTTAATGCAGAGAGAGACCGGCTGAACACACTGATGCATCTACTGATGTTTTGTTTTATATAAGAGTCCAATCAAGAAGCCAAAATTAGAACAACCAGATCCTGATAATCAGTCAAATTATTATTTAAAAAATCTTTGTATTTCATAATAGAAAGTGAGAATATAAATAAAAATGAAAATACACAACAATAACATCAAACAAACCTTAAAGTAACGTTTAATTTAAACAAAATTTAATTAGACAAAAATATCTCATTTATGTCCAATAAATAGATGAATTACAGATAAAAAATATTTTTAAAAAACAGTCATGAAAGCCAATTTTAGTATTAAGTAAAATAAATTCAATTCTGTGAAATTTTAATGAATAATAAAAATACTCTAAATAAATGAAACCAAGAAAGATTAAAATAAAAAGTTAAATAATGACAAAGAGAATAAGAAAAATACGAGATATTAAATCTAGAAAAACTGGAGGTGACTTTAAAACTAAACATAAGGATAAATGAAAATTGTTAATGCTGTACTATTTATAATTGTTTTAATCTACCCACCCCAAATGTAAACAAATCAATAAAAAGAAATAAAGGATAAAACAATAACAGTTCCAATGAAACAAAGCATTAAAATAATGTGATAAAACCTCTAATCTATAAAAGAGTCAAACTTGAATGAAAGCACCAATAAACGGACGTGCGGGTCCTACCTGCTGCTGGACGCTGGTTTTCTCTTCAGCTGCTGATGGATCAGATATATACCCAACCTGAGGGGAGGAGAGATCAGAGGACAAGAGGAGAGAGGAGGTAAGGAGAGGAGGGAGGGTGGAAGAGGAGTACGTGAGGAGGTGAATGTTTCCTCCCTTTCTGTTCTGACAATGACAAAAACAGACAACATGGAGACATACACACATATTTACACACAGGCAACTGACACACCTGCAGACCTCTGTACGTTTGTTTCCCTATGTTTCTGGGGACCTGTGTAAATTTGAGCCTTTATGAGGACATCAGCTCTAACGTTTTGCCCTTAGAGGCTTGGGGTTAGTTTTAGGGTTTCAAGTTCGAATCGGGGTCAGAGTTAGACGTTTTTAATCATGATGGATAAAAGGTCTGGTACTGGATTATGTCAGTGAGGGTCCTCATAAAGACAGAAACACAGACCTGAGTGAGTGTAATTATGAGCATCTGCTGTCCTTTTATTGAAGCCCTGGAACAACCTGCAGGCTGCAGAGCTTATCGTGCACACACATCTCCATCCACACACACCCCTGTGTTTACACTGCTGCATGAAATGCTTCATAGAACGCTCTCCACCCGTGAGCACAAACACGACTTATTATTCACCCAAACAGATGAAAGGATGCAGATATGAGCGTGTGCACGAGTCACATCGTCAAGGCTGCTGCTGTTTCCACGTCACTGACGATCATTTTCCAAATCACCCATCGCTGGGTACAGACGTCCGGTCCCTCCTTTCAGGCAGCTGCGAGTTTTAGATGCAGGGCTGGAGATAATGACAGGGCAGCTACGGGGCATGGGGGACATCAGGCATGCTGGGGGGGGGGGAGGCCGTAAACCTAAGAGTTCCCGTGTTTTTCATTTACATTCCATATAAATTCATGCTAATGACTCAAAACTGATTATTACTGGATGAACTCTCTCAGAGGCACCAGGCAGGAAACCTTGGCGCTCTGCAGAACCTGTCTCCTGGCTGGATGGATGGTGCTTGTGTAACAGCTGAAGCAGCTGAAGCTTTTGTCAGTGTTTTATTTATTCCGGAGTAAATCTGTTTGGCTGAGATCAAAGTTATTAGATTAGATTAAACTTTATTGATCCATCGGGTGTGTTCCTCCGGGGTTTTCACACAGCTGAATAAACATCAGACAGGAAACTGATAAAACAGAAGTGTGAGACGGTCGAGAGTTTACTCCAGTGTCCTGTTATATTTTAGATAGCAAGGAGCAGACGGCTGGGTTTATTAAACTCCACCTAAGACAGCGGTGACGCAGATCAGAAGGCTGGACCGTCCCATTTCACAGCCTCGCACTTCCGGCCTTCTCGGTCTACGTGGGCCGGGTCCTTCAAAGACCGTGAAGGCCGGGTCCTCTGAAGGATGCGGTCTACGTTTTGGGACACAGCTCATGTGAGAGCCAGATGGCCCATGGAAGTTAGAATGAAATAGACTTTATGCAAATGTTGATTATATTAAATAACACAAAGATATCACGTGCTGAAACAAGAACACGTGCTCGTTATGAAGTTGGTATTAGCAACACTGTTAGCGAGACTGTTGCTTTCAGGCCGACTGTGCGTAGCTCAGTGAGGCTCGTTCATCGTTCTGAAATCAGAAAGAGCTTCCTGGAAACTCATGGTGCCACATGTTGCTCCTAAACCTGGAGATATGGTCCAGCACTAACGGTGCAGCTTGGAGGACGCAGCGTCCGTGATCACACAGAGACTAGCTTCTCCCTCTTTGTCTGGTTGATTTTAAAATAAAGTTATCACCATGTGAAGAAACATCGCTGTGTTTTGTTGGAGAAAAACTGCAAATAGGCCATATGACCACATGAGGGCGCAGTGATTATAGCCGTTATTCAACCAGGTAAGTCTTTGTGTACACATTTGTACATTTAACGTCACAATTAAGCAGGAAACAATTAAGAACATGCGTCGCCCCCTGGTGGTGAGTGTCAGTCAAACCGTGCAGAGGGGTAATTACAGCAGATGCAATTAGAACGACAGTAAACATGTTGGCCATCTTTTTCTCATTGGGCCTCTCTTACACTGACACAGTGATGCTCAACTTGCGTGGAGAGGCCCGCCTGGAGCTCATGGAGCCACTGCAGGTGGACCACTGACCACAGAGGGAAACTGGGACTGGTTTGGGTGAAATAAACACCTTCTTTCACTAACGGTGTGTTCACACCGAACGCGATGGACGCGAATAGAGCGTCAGGTTTACATGTAAAGTCAATGGAAAGGAGCGATGACACGCGATTGCGGGTCCCGCGAAAATTCGGAAGCAGATTTGCGTCGCGAAAACGCGAAAACGCCTGAAACGCGCGTCAGTGTAGCGCGTCTGGTGCGTTTGACTCGCGAATAAAACCACGCGCGTGAGTTTTTGTGTTGCATTTTGTGCATACACGCGTTACGCGTCCACCGCTCGAGTTGGAAAAATCTGAACTCCAGCGTCAAATCGCGCCGCGACAACCAATCAGGAGCCTGGTGACGTGGCTGTGACCTAGGTCAAAGGGGCAGATCCAGCCAAAGCCCTTCATTCTTCAATAGAAGGAAGGCTAATCAACGCTGTAGCAAACAACTCGGAGCTGTACGACACCAGCTGCTTTCTGTACCGAGACAGGAATATAAAGGACCGAGCTTGGAGGAAGATATGTGAAGAGCTCGGGCAACCTGGTAAGTTCATTCATTTCTCTTTTGAAAGTCTTTACTGACCCGGGGAAGCCGCACAAAAGCTAGCAAGCCACCGCTATTTTCCCACTGATGTACAAATACCGTTCTGCTTTTAGGCATGTTGTCATTTAAGAATATATTTTATTGTTTATTAATAAACAGCACACAGTGGTCCCGCTGTTCATCCGTCACTGCCTCTTTTTTTTTTCTTTTTTCTGCACCGTACAGCATTGCATTCTGCAGCCTGATTGACAAATCTGCTCCGTGTCGTGTCTCCTGCGCTTGCCAAATTTATCACGTTTGGTTTTGATAACCATCACGTCCAATAGAAAAAACAGCACAAAAACACCCATAACTATGAGCCTCATTCGGAAATAGACACCTGCACCGTGAGGGAAAAAGGCGCACGAAAGTGGCAGGCAGATGAAGACAAACGGCGGCATAATAATACTTTTACGTTTTGCAATCTACAAAGGTTATAAAGTGCGTGGCCAGGGGCTAGTTATTCTGAGAACCCCTGCTGCAATAATGAGGGACCACTGTCTACTCTATGATTATTATATTCAACCTGTTAACATTTAATACTGTATTGATAGAACCAACTGATTCTGAAGCAGAGCATCCCCTGTTGCTTCTCCTGGCTGCCCAGTCCCTGAGCTCCTGCTGCTGCACCCACAGGTATGTACAGCAAGCACTGATACCTTTTTAGTCGGTGGGATTGCCTGTGATCACCTTTACTAAATATCTACATCTAATCTGATTATATCCTGTCTTTGTTTTTTTCCAATGTTGAAATTAAAATCTAGTAGCAGCCTTCTCATTTCTTTGTGTTTTGTGCTGTTTTACAGGCCCACAGAGGAGGACGGCTCCGAGGCAGATGAGGGACGGGTCCCAGGACGATCCATCGGTGGTGGAGCTGGAGCCACACCAGTCTCCAATGGAGCATTTCCTCCTCAGCCAGGTGAAGGCACAGCCATGAAGTCGTCCACTAGACAGTCCCAGATGGCCGTCGCTGCCTGGGGGTGATCTGGGTCACCGTGGACACACCGACTCTGTAACTGAACGCTTGGTGCTGAAGGAGTCCGCGGTGACAAGGAACCTGGAGAAAATTGTTCAAAATCAGTATTATGTGTACTGCAGTTACAAAATACATTATTCAAATTCCAAAACACTTTGGTGATGTCAGATTTAAATCAGAAAACTTAAATCTTACATAAAACATTTTGTAATTATAAGGATAATTACAAAATGTATATTAGATCATATCTAAAACAGTTGTGTTTTATTTTAACTTTAACATATCATAATTTGATTGGTAGCAACTTTCACAACTACAGTGAGCCAATCACTCATAATTCCTAAACATGTCAATCAGGTAGGAATGAAGTGAGACATTAATAGAAATAAAGAGTTGTAGGTTGACATGTAGCCCTTTCCTTGCTTAAATCATTAATATTTTTGAAAAATTAATCTGTGATAAGACAGCTTATCAAGATAGAACCATGTAACTAGAGATGAACCAAACTGTTCAGTTTTATCTAACTCTGTTTTAATAAAGGATGCTGACCCCTGCTATAGAGTCTGACAGCTGCAGGGATTATATACAAATATTCAACTATCCCAGAATCAAACCAGGTCTAAATAAAAAGGAGTGAGTATCACTACAAAGGTTAACTCAGTGGTGCTAATGCTACAGTTTGATATCAGCAAACACCGAGCGCATACATTGATGTGACACCACAGCCATGCTGTCATTCAAACACTGATAACAGCATAAATCGAATTAAATCGGGGCTTGATGAGACCTTCTGAGTATCACTAGAAATATTATAAACAGTCGTCTCTGTACCACAGTTTGCTTTCAGTAAACACCGACAGCATTCACTGTTAGCATAGCACATCCATGTTAGCAGTGTATAACTGGATGGTTTAGCATATATTAGCGCAGGTATCAATATTATTATCACCAAAATGCTCACGCTTCTGGAGGACCTGATGGACCCAGGTATGGCGAGGACGTCTTTTACGCCGCTGCTCTGCTCTCCACAGTAAATAGAGAAGGGAGACGCTCTCTTCAAGCGCTAGCTCGACAGCTGCCATCTAGCAAAGATATCGGTCTGGCACAACTTCCTCCCACATTTCCGCTTGACGCGCGTCAAAATATTTTGACGTGCGATGGATTTTTCTTGGACACGCGTTGAGACGCGAATGTGCACGCGTCAAATTAGGGGCGTTTGGGGCGTTTTGTTTGCGTCCATCGCGTTCGGTGTGAACACACCGTAAGACTACAACATAACATGGCTGTCATGGTCCGGGTTCCCTCCCGGTTTTCCTGTCCACTGCTCAGGTGTATGTGGGGAGGTCCTGCGCCGACACACCTGTTCATTATCAGGTCATTACCCTCCTGTATTTAAGCACCAGCTCGAGCTTTCGCTGTTTTCGTTGTGCAATCGGACTCTCTGATGCTCGTCGATGTCTCTCTGCCATCACTTTGAAGAAACTCACCTGTAATCCCGAGCTGGAGTTTTCCTGTGGAAAGAGGAACGCCCTCCATCGTTTCCCTGCCTCTGGGAAAAACTCTGCCACCTGCTCCAGCAGAATCAGAAGCTGAACTCATCCTCACCTGTTCTGCCTCCTGCTGCAGACACCTGTCCATACACCTGAGCTAGCCTGAGTCCACTGACAGAGTTACCTTCATCAGTTATGATGCTGAGTTTGAGCGTTAAGGACTGATGACAGAGTCTGGATGGGGTGAAGGTGTGGAGTTTCCTGAACATGTCTCCAGACTGTCGATGTCGCGATCACCTTCGCTCAGTGGCGCTACATCCTGCTAGAAGCACTCCAAGCTGCTCCTGGATGGTTGGAAGGTGTTGGTCTGTGAGGACGTCGCAGTGAGATCAGCTTGGAGCTCTGATACGGTGGGACTGCAACTCCACACGTCAGGATTTGGTCCAGAAGCTGAGACGCAGCAGAAGAAGACGGGTCAAACACTAATGTGGGTGGAGGGCTCATCCAGCAGTAAAAGTCTGAAACTGTTCCTCAGCGAATTGCAGAAGCACGCAGAAGTCATCACACTGAAGCGTCTGAGGAGGACAGACGATGTTTCGTGTGTGAGCAGCTCTGACTCTCCTTTAAAGGGACGCGTGAGCGTTTCCCGGGTCGGCATGTTAGGAGCCGCAAGCTCCTTCAGACACGCTCGCAGTAAAGCAAAGAAGCTTTGATGCGCGCCATCGCACGACCACGTCTCCATCCAAGCACTCGAGATCGTTCATGTTTCATCTTAACCCTTTGTGTCAGGCATACTGACTTTCCTTTAGTTCTTCTTCTGCTCTGTGAAGCGCCGGCTTCAGTGTCGTCATCTCTTAAATCAGCTTTAATCACCTGCAAACACTCACACATCCGCCCGCCTGAGAGACGCAGCTCCAGCTCTAATGAGTCTTTAAGGTGGCCTTTCAAACCACATGAAGTGAAACCACACACACACGCACACACACACACACACACACACACACACAC
>NW_005187639.1:128288-141861 GCF_000239375.1 Pundamilia nyererei | reverse complement strand
CACACACACACACACACACACGGCTCTACCTGTCTTGTGTCTCCAGGTGTGTTTTAATCTCTCTGTGGTCTCTGCGGTGTCACATATCAAACAGACTCCCGCCTCACCAGAGGCCGCGGGGCTTCCAGGAAGGAAGTGGCGGCGGCACCGTCTCCGCCGACTGATCTGCTGGAGCTTCAAAAGCTCCTTCAAAAACTTCTGAGGACCCAGCGGCTGACAGAGGGCAGATCAGAGGGGAGGGGAGGGGTATAAAAAACAAGCGCACCTGAAGGCAGCAGGTAGAAGAAGGCGAGCTTCATTCGGATAAGCAAGAAGGAGACTCTGCAGGTTCGCTCTGATGACTGAAAGAAACGCAGCTCTGTAGGACTTTCTCGTGAAGAGCTCAGAGGAACTGAAGAAGCTGTGAAGCCGTTTTCGCCCGACTGATCCACTGATCGATTGGAGGATGTGGATGCTGCGCAGCGTCCTGTGCGTGTCTGTGGTCTGCGGTCTGGCTCTGGACTCAAACACCATCAGATCCTCCAAAGAGTCGACGCTGCAGAGCTCCGAGCTGCCGGTAAGACGAGGACACCTCACACTCTGCATCCCGCTGCATTCCGTTTACGTGACGTCGAAAGCCTCAGGTCAGCGCGACCTGAGGCTCCTCACCTGTTCATGCTGCACTGCTGCCTCCTGATTGGCTGACTGGATAACTGATAAATAAGCAGGTGTTCACAATAAAGTGCTACAAGTTGGATCTAATTATTCAAACCTGAGACAGAAGCTCATTCGTTTATTTTAAAAATTATTTTGATACATTTATTAAAATAATTGTATTAATATTTTTGAATGTTTAACATCTGGAGTCAACTTAAAAATCTGCTTTGTCCATTCAAGCTTCCTTTAATCTTTCCAGCAGAAAGAAAATTCATTACATCCTTTTAGTTCAGTATGTTTGAGTTGAATTTTATTTACACAGCACAAAATCACAGCAAAGAAAACCCACAGAAAGGTGTTGGTGTCAGTGGGGAGGACGAACCCCCTCGAACACAACAGAGCTTAGGCAGCAGCAGCAGCAGCGAGAGGGAGAGTCTCTGATGCTCTGAATAAATCTGTGGATGAAATGTGAGAGCAAGTTTTCAACTTTCAGATTCATCAGGACAGAAAATCGCTGAAATCGTGAAAGCGGTTCTTCAGGGTCGCTTTAGAGACGTTAGACTGATCTCTCGCTGCTCGTGCACGAGGCCTCATTTCACCAGTCTGCAGGAAGCTCCAGTGTTAAAGCTTCCTGTGTGCTGAGTTTTCAGTTTAAGAGCCTTAAAGGCCAAAAACAAAGCGAGACGGCGTCGCCCAGCGCAGACGCGTGTCCTGCTCTCTTTGCATGCACTCATTTAATACTTCTGGTAAACGTGTTTCTGGCTTTTGTCCTGCCGTCGCTGTGATGTGAAGGATCTGTGTACAGCAGCAGGTAACAAAAGTCACGCTTCACAGGCACAGGTGACGCTGTCATTACTGCAGCAGGGCGGAGTTTCTGTTCACGTGAAGCTTTGTTGTCTCAGATGAAGATCTTGATCAGCTCAATGATCATTGATCACTGAGCTGATGGATGAATCAGTCTGTGAGGAGCGCGTCTTCACAGGGTTCAGCTTCTCTGTGTGGACGGATTTCATTTTTTAAGATTCATTCAAGAGAAAAAAAAGCAGCTGCTTGGCGCCATTTTTAACTCTGACATCACTCTCTCACCTTTTAGGATCGTTCCCATGACGACAGGATGGAGACAAATTCCAACTCCCACCGACGACAAAGCCCGCCATGTACTTCGACTCAATGCAACGCACCTCCGGTCAGTACCGCCTAGCCCCGCCCACCTGCCGGCGCTAGTAAATCTGTCTCCTGTTAGCTGGAGTTTAATTTGGTAAATTAATAACAAAGTGAATAATAAAGGTTTATTGATCCTCCATCGACCTCCACCTGCAGGCTTCACGTATTCACAGCGACGTGTCTGTGCAGCGCTCACAGATACTCACACACTTTGACATCAATACTTTACGTCTTCACTCAGTGTGACGCAGTGATGACGTCCTCAACAAGTTTATTCACAGACATAAACAAAGGCTAACTGCTAACGCTGCTGCTAAAGTGTGCATGTCAGTAATGAGTGACATCACACATGAGCACTTCCTGTTACAGTTTGAATTCACTTTACATTTATATAAATAAGTACAAGGAGGCCCCGCCCCCGCTGTGCATCACTGCCCTACAGGATACAGTGCGTTAAGGCGACTGTTATTATTTGGTGCGATATCAGTAAACCTAGATTGGATGACATCATTTGTCTGATGATTCTTGCCTGTGTGCAGCAGAGGGGGCGCTGCAGTAACAGAGCTGACAGAAGGCCGTCCCCCAGTGACGGACAGGCGGACGGACAGGCGGGCAGAGTGACGGGAGGACAGAGGGACGCTGACGGCAACAGGACCAAAAGTGAGAGACTGAGCATGTGCTGCTTTCCCAGAGTGCACTGCAGCAGGAAGCGGGCGTGCTAACATGTGTGTGTGCGTTTCAGCTCTGGAGATGTCGAGCTGCGTGCGGTCCGGCGACTGCGCGGACGGCCTGTGCTGCGTCCGGTACCTGACCGGCAAACGGTGCCAGCGGATCCCGGTGGAGGGCGAGGCCTGTCTGCTGCGAGGTCCAACCAAGCGGAGGAGGAACCTGGGACGCTGCGACTGCGATGCGGGGCTTTTCTGCACCGCCGTGGACCGGGTAGAGACGGGCAAAAACAAGGGCCAGGGGGTGTGCGCGCCCCGGCCGAAGCAGGGCCAGCGGAAAACAAGGCATTCTGGGAAGAAGCGGAGGACGGCAGAGGGGAGCTGCTGACGGACTCATGAACTCTTTATTTAAGTCTGTAGAAGGTTTTAGATGTTTCTCATATCACAGGTTCATCCAATCAGCAGCTGCCACACTTTCTCCATCACGGTCACTTCAACCAATAAAAGTCAATGAAAGTTGGTCTGAGCTCTTCTCAGGTGTGTGGGCGGGCACAGGTGGGGTTTGACTGACAGCTCTGTGGGACAAACTCCACCCTTATTATTCATTACTCACTCGCTGAGCAGCATTGTGACCCTGCAGTTCCTCTAACGTCCACCAGAGGCAGCAGCGACTCAGGCCCCATAGACTCCAGTGTTGGGCAAGTTACTTTGAAAAACTAATTAGTTACAGTTACTTCTTCAAAAAAGTAACTGAGTTACAATTTTAATAATAATGGATTGGATTTATATAGCGCTTTTCAAGGAACCCAAAGAGCTTTACAGTGCCACTATTCATTCACTCTCACATTCACACACTGGTGGAGGCAGCTACGGTTGTAGCTACAGCTGCCCTGGGGCAGACTGACAGAGGCGAGGCTGCCATATCCACATACCAGGACAGAGTCCGGGGATCGAACCGGGGACCTTCCGGTTACAGATGCGCTTCCCAACCCCCGACTAAATATAAATATAGAATATTTATTATATATTATAAAAGTAATTACTAGGAAAAATAACTATTGTGTTACTTTAAAACAGTGTTACATTAAATGATGCTTTTTAGGCAATGTAGTGCAAATTAAATGAGCCAAACTGTAACAGCCTTAGAGAACTCAGCTAAACAAGTATTTTTCTCCATGCAAAAGTAAACAAAAAGGATACTTTATAATAATAATAATAACACTGTATAATAAAACTAAAACATTTTTATAAAGTACAAAAATATAAACCGGTAATACAAAGTGTCAACTCCATGGCCATTTACAATCTATTTGAAGTCACACGTGCCGTTCTTGCAGTAGAGGTTTATTAGAGTCCTGCTTTAATGTCCTCTCCTTTTCTTTTTTTTTTTTTTAAACATGAACTCTTGCCACATCCACACACCCCTTACATCCATCGTAGCCATTAAACCAGTGGTTGCATCTCAAAACAAGGAGCTTCTCAAATTTCTTAGCATAGTCTGTTCCTCTTTGGAGAGAAGAGGAGCTTCCCAAGGCTACAGTCTTTGTACTGAGGCACTGAATGGCGTGGCTGCATTGTATCTTAGTGAAATATTCCTTATCAGTGCACATCTATTCTAATTCTAATGTGAGGCCGAGGCAGGTGAGGTTTACGGCACAAAGAACCACGATGGTCTGAGTGAACCGTGAAGTTATCTGGATATACCAAACACCTTCCTGGTGGAGGCTCTGCTCGAGCACGCTCAGAGGAAAAGCTTCAGTTTATTTTATATGAGAGCATCAGCAGAGGCGTGGAGCTGCTCCACCTGCAGTCACACACCTGTGGGTTCTCACCACAGCAATGCACATTATACGTTCTTTCTACATTGCTGCACGCACGCACACACCCCGCCGCTGTGAGCGACTTTAACCTCGTGTTTCTGTGATGAGTGCAGTGCTCTGTGTCAGCTCCGCCCTCCTGTTCAGGTGTAATTCCACAGCTTTACCAGCAGGTGTCACTTGTTAACAATTTAGAAAGGCCTGCACCTGTGAGAGTAATCAGATTACACACCAATCACCCACACAGTTCAGCAGAAACGCTCCAGATTTACTGTGTTAGAACACATTTCACAGTGACATCACTTCCTGTCACAGCTCAGGTGTTCGGCCGCAGGTAAATTTTATTGCTGAAGTTCAGAACAACGTCTGTCCTTCTTAAATACAATTTAAAATGGCCACGCCGATTGCGAGGGTGGCAGCGTGCAGACGGCGAGCTTTGAGACTCAAACATCACAACACACGTTTCAATTGTCAAGGCATCGTTTGTTTTATTCTCTTTGATTTAACGAAAGACCGTCAAGACTTTGTGGAAAAACGTTAATGCAAAAGAAACTTCCAAAAGGCAAAGTCACAAATGCAGCAACAGGATTTAACAGAATAAAAAAAAAGAAAAAGGGGGGGGCAGAGGGGGATCAGGTGGGTCTCCATCAATAGGAATGTTGAATGGTGGAGGGGTGGAGCCTAAACAGGGAGCAGCTACAGGACGGGCGGGCAGGAAGGGCGGTGAGCTCAGAGCTGCCCGCAGTTGGCGATGACGACCTTGCCTTTGGGTTTCCCACTACTGGTGCCGTAGCCCTCCATCTTCTTCACCACGTCCAGCCCCTCGACCACGCTGCCGAACACCACGTGCTTCCCGTCCAGCCTGTGGGCACAGAGAGCGCCGTCAGGACACAGTGAGACAAACAGTCTGAATACACTAAACTGACCTCTGACCTTCAGCTTAAAAACCAACCATGACGCCTACTTAAAAAAAACGAGCTTCCTTTATTACCTCCTTCAGCCAAGGAGACACCAGAGGATGCTTGAGGAAACTAGCAGCCCACGCCACCAAACACATCATGAAACTGTCTGCACGCCACGACACGTCCTGACTAAACACTGCTGATTGGAGAGATTTAAATCCAAACACGGGGCCGCCCCGTGATGTCAGCCACAGCAGGTTCACTGCAGCCATAACCAGCAATCACCTAAGGAGGAAGTGAGTGACGCGCAGAACAAGCGCACGAGAAAAATTCCCCGTGCGACTAGAGCTGAGCCCATGGACGGGGTTACTGTGTGCGTCAGTCCTGTTTGTGTCTGCAAGCTGAGTTTGTGTTTCCAGCGCGTGCAGTCCCCTCCCACACCTGCGCACGTTTAAACCACGACGACCCGCTGACAGCGGTTTTAGATCAGCGCTTTTGTCGCTCGAGCCCTTTGTGAGATTAAACCTCGTCTGCAGCTGTGAACATGGGCGGAGCCAAGCGGTTAGAGGTCGTTCGCGTTCATCGTTACCGTCTCAGACGTCAGAATCACTTTATTATGTTCCACGAACATTTTGTTCTGAGCAGTTCTACTTCAGGTTTAACTGAAAGACTAACACGGCGTCATGTTTGACGGACTCCCAGCTCCCGATGACGACACCCTCTGACTGTTACCTCTGGTCATTTGATAAAACACTCCAGCACAACCCAGAGCAGGAATATTACATCAGTGCCGATGGATCACTTCACACCAGCGTGGGTCTGACTTCCTGTCTGTGAAGCACGGGTCCGAGCACGTACGTACCATGTCGTCTTTGCGGTGCAGATGAAGAACTGAGACCCGTTGGTGTTGGGGCCGGCGTTGGCCATGGACAGGATGCCGGGGCCGGTGTGTTTCAGGGTGAAGTGCTCATCTGCGAACTTGTTGCCATAGATGGACTTTCCTCCGGTTCCGTTGTGGTTCGTGAAGTCGCCACCCTATGACATCAGAGGCACGTTACAGATCACATGTTCACACAGGTAAGGAGTACTGTAGTGTCTTATTAAATCTGCTCTCACTTTCTCTGTAGAACCTGCATTTTGAGCTCACCTGGCACATAAAATCTGGGATGATGCGGTGGAAGCTGGATCCCTTGTAGCCGAATCCCTTCTCACCGGTGCAGAGGGCGCGGAAGTTCTCAGCAGTCTTTGGCACCACATCAGCACGGAGCTGCAGGAACAAAGTTCAGAGAGAGGGAAGGGATGACTTTGATCTTGAGACACCACCTCAGCCGGCAGCTCCTACGTATGGTCGCCAGCCAAACTCCGGAGGTTTATCAGCCATGGTGAACTTTGCTCAGCCCGCCCACAGCCTTACAGCGCCCTGCTCCGTGGTGCTGCAGGTAAACGTAGCAAGCCCGGCCGACTTCTGCTCAGCCCGAGTGGAAGAGCTGCAGCACTGCGTCTGCAGGGCCCCCACAGCAGTGACGCCACCGCGGAGGCATGACCAGAGGTGCAGCAGGGTGAGGTCTGCAACTGCTGCGCCTGCTCAGCAAAAACACAGTGTGCACCTTCATCTTTTTTATCCTCCATCTGCTGCGAGAACTGGGAAGCTCCGGTTACCCCACAAACCCCCCAACCCTGCCAGGAATGCAGCAGTTCTGGTTTGGGCCGTTTTTAACGCGTGCATGCTGGGAACGCCCATAACGTCCTGCTGCTACAAGCACAAAATGGCTGGACGGCTAGCACTCATGCTAGCTATTTTTTTAGCCTGCAGTTAACCTGGTTAAACAAACATAAGCCCGCCAACGAAGCGCCCCATAAGCGGCAGCTCGGTTACGTAAGGGTAGGTTCTCACACCGGGAACAAAGGGCCACACGGTAACCCCGCATCCGCATCTCAACTCCCCTCCCCCCGCGCCAGCTCAGTGGAAGATTCCAGAAGCAAACACGGGGAACAGCGCAGTTAGCCTCGGTGGCTAACAGCCACAGAACCGGCTACTCAAGTTTGATCACACGAGCCTCAGAAAAAGCGTTTCCCCGCCCCGTTCGTCTCACACAGGCGACAGTTCACCGACAGCAGCGCGGCTTTCCCGGGTCTGCGAAGGCCGCGCAGCCGCAACAAAGAGCCTGCAATAAAAGTAGCATTAGCATCGTTCATTCGTCGGCGGGTAAAATACTCGCTCCGAGGGGCGCGGGCCCAGTCTGCGCCTCCATGTGACTCGAGTTTGAGACATTTTCCGACCACAGCTAACCCGCTGGTCTCCAATCAACCGGGGACTAATGACTGTGAGCAGACAGGCATTCAAACCAGAGTCGTTCAGTCCCGGGACGCTGACATTGACATCAAAATCACACTAGCTGCATTCTACGCGCCAAAGGCGGCCTCTGCAGCTGCAGTCGGCCCCGGAGCGCCTCGAGCGGCGCTGGCGAGCAGCCACAAACACGTGCACAAGGCCCCCCCAACACGCTCGTGACAGCTCGGCTAGCTGCTGTGATGCTACAAGGAAACAGGAGGCTGCCCCCAGCAGCTGAAGCCCGGTCCACGCTGCCAGGAAGAGCCGCGGCAGAGGTGACTATCGGCACCCAGCAGCAGTTACTAACCGCCGTCTAAATTCAGTAGCAGTAAGCCCCACCGACCCCCGGGATAAACTACCGGCCTGCGCACCGCAGCAGCAGCCTCACCTCCATCACGATCCGGCCCACGGATGCACCGTCAACGGTGATGTCGAAGAAAACTCTGGGCTTGGCCATTTCAGTAGGTCGAGCTGGAGACGGAGGACTGAGGAGTTTCCCGGCGAAAAGACACAACGGACCACAAGGAAACGAAAAGATCCGAGGATAAAAATTTATATAAGACGCGAGTGGGCGGCGTGAAATCCCAGCGAACCAGTCAGTAACACGGGATTATTTGATTGAAGCGTGTTTAATCCAACCAGCAGAAAGAATAGCGAAAGCTTTTCTCTAAGTGGACGACTGAGTTTAACGGTGCGTTCTATTCGTATGTCAGGTCGACCCGCCCGGGCGGGGCTTGGGTGTTGGGAAGGCTCCTGTCCTCGGAGCACCGCCCCGTTTCGGTGTCCAGTTTAAGGAAAAAGTGAATCTCTCTAGTGCCAAAGCGGCGCGCGCTACAAAAATAGACAACGCGAACCTCCAATGGCAGCAGAGCACACGAGGTGGTGGGAGGGGTGAACGTCAAGTCTGGCAGCCAGCGGGACCGTGCTGCCACCGCCGGGGGAGGGGGGCGCGGTCACGCGGCCAGGGCGCGGTCCGGTGTTTCCTGCAGAGAGCGGACTTACTCATCGTGGAAATTTACTGCGCGCGGAAAAGTTCAGCTCGAGACGAAGTTCAGCAGCACAGCTTAGCGCGCAGACTCAGACTGAGCTGCGTCACAGCTGCAGGAGGTTCGTCAGGAAACAGTGACAGAGAACGAGTGCAGCACCCCAAACACACCGTAACAGTCTGATTAAAGGGTCAAATTCCCCCACACTGCTGTGCGAAAGTCCTGAGCCCCCCACCCCATCAGTTGCAGGAAAATGTGAAACACGCAGTGATTCTGAATTCAAAATGTGAAACATGTAGAAACATGTAGTGTTGTATTCACTGATGTACCTGCAAACACAACATTAGCCTGACGGTGTGAGCAGCTCTGTGAGGGTCTTCAGGAACAGTTCTCATTTCAGGGAACAGAAGATGATTGGCTGAAGCTCCAGGTCATCTCTACTGTGTCGGGTGGATTCTTCCTCTTTCCTAAGGATGTGACTCTCAGATGCTACAGACACACTTTTAGGCCTCACAACTGTTCTTCCCAGATCTACAAAGTTTTCAGCTCACAGCTCTTTGGGACTCTGCTCACTGGTACAAAAACATTATTTTATGTTAAACTGTTATCAGTTTTCAGATTCAGCTAAAGAAATGGGAACAGGTGTGTTTGAGTGACAGGCAGTGTAAAGTGCGCTCAGGTGTCTGTGTGCACACAACACCGGCTCCTCGTCCAGTCAGAAGCCTTTGTGCTGCATGAATGATTCATAGGTCAGAGTTAAGAGGCTTAACGGGGAAAATCGTTCAGTGTCGATGCCGCCGAGCTGCTGTTCAGCGAGCTATCGATCAGTGACCTTTCATCACATAGGTGCTGAGAGAGAGAGGCTTCCTGCTTAAAACCTTAAGGTCAGCTTTTCTTAAAATAACGGAGCAGTGAATACCAGGAGAGGCCTCGAGGAATCAGTTCAACTAAGAAAGCCGTCTGTGAGAGAGGGAACAAAGACGCAGTGCTGTAAATGTGCTCCGTGTCCAGCCGTCGCAGTAAAACCTGCAGAAACCTCAGCGCCCTCCACGCAGCCTCACAACAGATCAAGGTGTGCATGTGCTATGTCTTACAGTGCACTGGACTTCCTGTTCACTGCACATAAGCTGATCGTGTTTCATTAACTGATATGAAATCTTAGAAATCTTCACCTGCTCGATTTTGTTCCCAGAATGTTTTACCTGCGCTCACGTCCTTCATCAAGAATTTATTCTTCTTCCTGCTCCTTTTCATGCATGGAAACAGTGTTACTTTAATTGAAAGGAAGGTTGTGTATGGGAATGCATTACTGCTGTACCATGTGTGAAACAAATAAATAAAATAAAAACTCACATATCTGGATTTAATCCTGGGCTCAGCTGTTTAAAAGATGTAATCTGGATACAAACCATCCCGTTTGGGTAACCCAGTTTTTAAAGGTTTCCAGTACTCTCACTGGGCTGCAGAGGGCGCCAAAACTCACAATATTAATGAAGCTTCACTGAATCAGTGAAACTAAGTTTGATAGTAACGGCTGTTCCTTTATCAGAGAATTCATCCTTTTATCCACAGCCATGTTTACCTTCCTCAGGTCATGATATTAAAGGTGCAGTGTGTCATTCTCTTCACTGTTTATCACCTCTAGTTTTTTGGCTATTATTACTTTTCCTGTGTAATCCAGTCTCTAGCCTGGTGCTGGGATTGGTTAATCCTTACCAATCCATAGTCTAGGACTAAAAAAACCCTTTGAACAACCAGATTTCAGAACATGATCCTGACTGGATTAATTCTGCTTTTGAACCAACCGTGAAGATGATTTATTATAAAACTGAATTGTTGGAGGCAGGTGCACCCACCAACACCAGACTCCATTCAAAGTTTGATTTTTAGATCGTCTTTCTTTCCATTAGTCTTGATTTAATTCATAACATAATATCGACAATATTCCAGATTACAGTTTACTGAACACAGAGCCGGAGGTTTGAATGTTAAACTGAATAAAGTGGATGTGGAATCTATTTGGAAATCATGTCCTCAGCACCAAAATCTAACCTGTGAGAAAAACGTGCCAGAGTTCATTAAGAAATGTGCAAATTTAAGGAGATGCCGTTTTGTACGTTTCTCTGACCGAACATGTCGTCGATCAAACACCAGCCCGTTTCTTACTGTCACATTAAATCTGTGACGTTTCCTGTTTTATTCACGGGGACTCGTTTCAGCGCGAGTAATGAGCGGTGTGGACGTCGATGCCCGATGAAGACCTCGGGCTCTTCGCCGTGATGAAAGCGCCGCAGCCTCTGCGTGTCTTTCCAGTGTCTGTTTATTAAATTACAAACTTTATGTTATGAGCATCGTTACTGAATCATCGTGTACAGGTTTCCATGGAGACACCACAACTGTTGGACTCTAAGTCACTATACAACAACACAGGATGATGATGAAGATGAACCAGCGTGTGTCACTGCAGCTTCAGCCCAGATGTGAGTAAGCCACATGTGCAGACCGCAGCCAGGTCAAAGGTCAACCAGCCTGCTTACAAAAAACCCTCATAACATGAGGGGAGGAGGCTGAGCAGCTACAGCCGCCTGTGTTGCCTCTCTCTGATTGGTCATCAGGAGGTCCGTGTTGCACGCCGGGGCCGGGCGTGGACCCCTCAGCATCTCCAGTGAGAAAGGAAAGCGTGTCCGTGGGAAAAGACGCCGCTTACAGCTCGTCTGCAGCCATCTTTGCACCGAAACTCCCGGCTGTGACGCGCCACACTGCTGCCTTCACGGGTTTCACACCCACCAACAGCTGGAACCGCAAAGGACGCCAGCCGCACTGGAATAACCTGAATCACGGGCTGAGCCAAAACACTGACAGCCAATCAGATGTCAGTGTTGTGCTGTTACACGAAGAGCGACTGGGTGACATCGCTGTGGGCGGGGCAGGTACATGAAAGCAGCGCTGTGGCGCCTCTTTGAACTGACAGGGAATGAAGGATGAAGCATCGAAACACAATTAAAAACAATAAAATAAAGTTACCATGGAGTTCATAATCACACAAAAAGATTTTTTAGATTCAAAAGTCGCCATTTTGTTTTCCTTCCTCCTCACGGTCCGCCCCTTCCTGTGCAGACGGTGCCATGTTGGCGGCGAGGATAAAAAATAAAGTTCGGATGTTGCCGTGACGTCTCGGCGTGGCCGACCCCGGAGCCGTGCGAGCGCTTCAGTTGTTCTCAAACAGCGACAGCAGGTCGTCGTTGTTGTTGCTCGGCAGGTCCGGAGGGCCGAGGTAGGACAGCAACTCGTCCGGGTTGGTCAACTCAGGAAGCAACTGCAGGAGCAACGAGGACAACCAGCGTTAGACTCGGCGCCGGCCCGCTCACGCTTCAGTTCACACAGTGGTTCTGGATTAAGCACAGCTGATCAGCGTGACGCTCGCTTGACTCACCTGCTCGGTTACTAACGACCTGCTCGACGTTATTCTGCTGTTATTGTTTTATCACAACGTTTGTTTATTAAAGCCGTGTTGTTTATCGCCGTGACGATGGCATTTATCACAACACCTTTGTCCAGCACATTCTTGTTCTTTACTCACATTAGAAGCTCAGTAAAGTAGAGTCTGTTTCTACTCACGTCAAGAGAAGTTTCCGGAACATCCGCCGGGCCCCCGAGTCCAAAGGAGCCGTCGCCTTGGAGACGGGGATTCTGGTTGCTACGCTGCATCATCTGGTTGCCACCCCCCATTTGCGAGTTGCCATGGAGACCCTGCGACTGCTGCTGGAGAGGAGCACCATGGGAAGTTGAGTCCATACGGCCTGAGCCCGGCATCTGATAGGGAAGGACACAAGGGGGGAAGGAAAGGAGGAAGAAAGAGAGGAAGGAAGAGGAGGGAAGGAAAAAGGAGATGAGAAAGGAAAGATTTAAGGAGGGTGGAAGGAAGTATGGAAGAAAGGAAAGGAGATAAAAGAGGAAAACAGTGATAGGAAACAAGTCAGAGCACAAGGAAGGAAGGAAGGAAGGAAGGAGACACAAAACGCTACGTCCAGATGAACAGAATCGACTTTTGGAGAAGAGGAGGTTGTGTTTGTTGTCAGAACAAATCTAAAGCAGTGATGATGATGATGATGATGTACCTGTCCAGCCAGCGGGTGAGGGGGGGGTTTGTCAGCGGTGAGGAGGGCGCTGGAGAGCTCCGACTGGTAGGACAGGGGCGGGGGGCCGGGCGAGGAGAAGTCGCCGCCGATGCTGGGCGTCCCCGGACCGCTGAAGTCGGAGAACGGAGCCGACAGCGTGGGGAAGGACGGAGCTGAGGAAGAGAGGCGGATTAATACACGTGACCAGCACAGGAGGTGGTCGACTCGCCGCTGTGAGGTGGAGCATCCTACCTGATCCGGGTCCGGGGTACTCAGGCGTCGTGCTGCTGTTGCTGCCGCCGCCCCCCCCGGGCAAGGAGGGGTAGGGCATTGGGGACGAGGAGGAAGAGGAGGGGGGAACCGCCGAGGTGGAGGAGGACGAGGAGGAGGAAGGGGTTGGGCCGAGCGAGGCGATCATCTCCATGACGTTGGGCATGACCATGTGACTGGGGCTGAGCGTCCGGCAACGCTTCAGCACGGGGCCGTCGGGCTCCTCCTTTACGTGGAGGTCGGGCTTCACGGGGACGGGCTTCCAGCTGCACACCGGGTCGATGGTGATCTCCTCATACTCCGAGCTGAATCGAACACATTTTAAGAATCAGTTTTCATTTCAGCAGCCGGAGCGGCGAGGAAAACAGGAAGTCACTGAACAACAAAAGGGTCTCACTTCTGCACGTAGATCAGGATTCCCAGCATGTACTGGTCCACCTCCAGACCCTCCAACAGAGCCGTCTTACTGCAAACACACACACACGCACGCACGCACGCACGCACGCACACACACACACACACACACACACACACGTGTTAGAGGAGCTGGAACAGAGGACTATTTCTTCAGTAGAAAGTAGTTCCGGTAAAAAACTGACACCAAACACTCTGCTGAGGTGAGTCGGATTTGATGATGAGAACAACTCTGTCTGTGCGTGTGTGTGCGTGCGTGTGCGTGCGCG
>NW_005187639.1:116833-126652 GCF_000239375.1 Pundamilia nyererei | reverse complement strand
GCGCGCGCACACCTCATGATGAGTGTTTTGTAGACGGACTCTCTCAGCTGGAAGACGTGGTTGCTGACGGCCAGGTTGTGCTCTAATCTGAAGGGCTCCAGGACCACGCCATCTCTCACTGGGAAGGTCAGCCGCAGGTCGTCGCTAGGGTTACCTGTAAACAGGAAGTCATCGGTCACACACCTGCACATTGACTTCGAATCAGTGGGACAAAAATAATCAGGTTATTTCACAAACAAAATTTTCCTGATAATCTCAAGACCTGACTGATCATGAAACATTATTGATTGATTATTGTTATTGAAGATTATTGAAATAAACTTTGATTATGAAACCAAATGATGTTAATCTGTTTATTATGGTGGACTAATCAGAATATTTCCCTCGGATAAAGAGCTTCATTTCATTCATGACCTCAGTTTGACTCAAGCAGCTGGTTCTAATCGATGATCGTGTGTGTGTGTGTACCTGTCGGCGGGGGAGGGGCCAGGCCAGCTATGTTGGGTTTGATGTCAGGCAGGAAGGGAGAAGGTGTCGGCTTGACGTCACCGCTGCCAGGCGACATGTAGGGCGGAGCCATGGAGCTGCTGGGGGTGACGGGAGGTGTTGGGTTTCCCGGAACCGGAGAAGAGGGGTAACCTGGCAACCCTCGCCCCGGCTAACAGACGGCGTCGGAGAGACGACAGAAAACACAAAAACCTTATTTCAGCATGTGCGCCCTCACTTCCTGTCACATGTCTCCTGCTCTGTGTGTTTCTGATTATGTGTGTGCACCAACACTCAGGTTAACACAGGGGTCTATATGACGTCACAGAGGCGGGGATAAAAGCCCCACCCACTCATTATTAAGGAGGCGCAGCTAATAAGAAGAAAGCTGTGTTAAAGAGGGAGGAGCCAAATCAGGCAAACACTCGCAACGAACACAGACACACGTGTGTGCGCGCTCCTTACCCCTGATGGCTGGTTGAAGGAGTTGTACACTCCTCCGGCGCCCCCTGCTGTCAGAGTGTTTAAGCCGCCCTGCCCGTTAAACTGGTCCTGCTGCACAAACATCAGCTGTTAATCAACAGGTGACGGCACTCAGGACTCCATCACTCCAACAACACCGTTATAGCTGCTCACCTTGTAGTACTGCGAACTGGGGGGTCCAGAGGGGGGGTACTGAGGTGGGAGGGGCATTTTATGGCTCTGATATGAGGGGGAGGAGCCAGACCGTGGCGGGGCGGGACCTGGACCAGCGGGACCTGCAGGAAGACGAGGAGAAAGCACACCTGAATAATCAGAACACGAGGTCTGCTTTCCCATCATCAGCTGTGGTGAAACCTCCACCTCACACCACCTGGAAACACCTGCAGACAGGGTGCAGTTAATCCTGTTTGATGGCGTCATGTGACGTTAAACTTCAGGAACCATGTAAAACAACACCAAAGAAAACAAACACTTCCCAGGCCCGTTCTGCTCCAGCGTTCCCTGTGAGCTTTACTGTGGCGTGGGCAGGTACGAGGACCCAGCACCTGCACACGATTCACACCTGTCGTCAGACCAGCCTTATAAACCTGACCAGGCTGAGGTCACTTCCTGTCCTGTCAGGACTGGCAGGGGTGGGTTCTCGTTAGACTGACCTGTGAAACCAACAGCGTCCTACCTGGGTGGTACTGCATGTTGGGGCCCGAGTAGGGGCCACCGTGACCGCCTCCAGCTGAACCAGGCATGGATCCACCGCCACCTCCGGGACCCGGCATGACGTTCACACTGGAACCGACGGGAACGCCGTACTGCTGGGACATTCCCGGGAAGGACTGAGGGCGGGAAAGGTGTGGACACAGGTGTGAATTCACTCACTGACACAGTAACCTGAGGGTCAGCAGCACGGACTCCCGAGCCTCACCTCTGAGCTGTATGGTCGTTTGAGGCCCTGCGGGGGCCTCAGGTGTCCCTGCTGTGGTCCAGGGCCGTAGTTTGGGTGCTGGGGGACCCTCTGCGGGCCCCCTCCTGGTCCGTACATGGGGCCCATTGAAGGGGGACCTCTGGCGGGGCCTGGACCTGGGCCCATACCTCCAGGAGCCATGCCAGGAGGGCCGCGGGGGCCGGAGTGGGCCATGAACTGGTTATTGTAGGCTGGACCACCCATCTGGGAAAAAACCACGACAAATTTATCAGTGATGTCATCAAACAGGTGTCCTCAGCACAAGTTCGGCTAAAAGTTAGGAAATACTAGTTGTCTGCTGACAGAGGACAAATCTGGACTGTGCTGGAGCAGAGGCGTCGTGCTCCGGTGCCGCCAGCACCGACCTCAGGTTTAAACTCGACCCCGTCACCAAACACACCTCCACCTCTCTTTGAGACCTCGTCCCTCCCACAGCGTTTCTGTGACAGTGTTTTTCTGTTTATTCACCTGCACGAGTGGACCAGCAGAGGGAGCTCTAACCCAGGTGGGCAGCACACAGGCGCCCAGTGACCTCATGCTTCTGCTCACCTGTCCATAGTTCATCTCCTGGTTTTGTTTCTCCTGGATGGCGGCGACGGTTGCTGTAGCAGTGGCGGTTGCCGTGGCGGCAGCAGCAGCAACGGCGGCGGCAGCGGCAGCCTGAGTGAAGTCAGCGGAGCCTCGGGAGCCTCCGGGGTTCGACGGATAGCTGCAAACAAACGACATCACTGACATCACCACCTGACGTGGGACAGATAAGACCCCTCGATATCTGGATGAGAGGGCGGAGCTTAGTGAGCTGCACCCAAGCATCCGCCCTCAGGACAGAAACCGGAGCAGCAGGTCAGTTTATTTCAGTTTCTGATGCTACTGTTGGCTACAACGTGACGCTGAAGCAGACACCCACCTCCCTGTGTACCCGCCCGGTCCTCCTGTGTAGGCCCCGCCCGTACGGCCGTACATGCCCTGGGTCATGTAGCCTTTGCTGGGCTCTCCATAGCCCTGCTGGCCCATGTAGCCTCCGGGCCCGCCGGCCATGCCCGACCCCCCGGGGCCCTGCATCATGGGACCCCCGCCTGGGTTGGCCCCGGGCCCCATCACGCCTCCACCAAGACCCTGATGAGAACAGAAGTACATGTTCATCAGACAGGAAGTGACGTTGAGTGATTAAAAATGGTAAAAAAAAAAAAAAAAGGCAAATGCCTGTATTTGTACAGCGCTTTACACTACATCCACACATTCACACACTGGTGATGGCAGCTACATTGTAGCCACAGCCACCCTGGGGCGCACTGACAGAGGCGAGGCTGCCGGACACTGGCGCCACCGGGCCCTCTGACCACCACCAGTAGGCAACGGGTGAAGTGTCTTGCCCAAGGACACAACGACCGAGACTGTCCGAGCCGGGGCTCGAACCGGCAACCTTCCGATTACAAGATGTGGCCAACTCTTGAGCCACGATCGCCCCACAAATGATCGATAATGTCACATCCTTCTGCTTGGTGATGTCATACCTGGCTGGCCGAGGGGTTGGTGACTCCCCAGACAGTTGTGACCACGGAGAGCGATCCTGTGGGCTGATTGGTGGGCTGCTGCCAGCTGGAGGGGTCGTAGGGGTACGAGCCGTCACTGTGGGGGGGCGGGTCCATGAGTAAAACAATTATGCAGTCTTACACAGCAGCACAAATATATATATCTATATCTATATATAGATATAGATCTATATATAGATATATATAAATAAATGTGTATAATTATGAGCTGAAGAAGCTTTTGTCAGTTTATTTTGTAGATTTTTGGGATCGGAGTCAAATTCATGATTTATCGATTTAAAGTGAATCCACTGAAATCTGACTCGATTGTTTCAGGACAAAAATTGTAGAGTAAAAGTAAATGTGTGTAAAGATGACAGCTGTGTGTGTGTGTACCTGTGTGGGTTGTTGGCTAGTCCAGCCTTCATCTGGTTTAGAGGGTTCATGGTGGGCGGAGTCAATCAGACAGCGTTCTGAAAGACAGACAGACATCGTCTCCAATCAGCTGATTCAGACTTTGGTGCAAACTACATTTCCCATCAGTCTCTCTACACACAGACCATGACGCTGCGCTGAAGTTTCTCCACCAAAGTCCATTCAAAACTCCTCCCGTTTAAAGAAACCTGCATGCACTGGTTGTATCCCTATTCAGGGTCTGCAGCCTTAAAGGCTGATTACGTCACAGCGACGCAACGATTCAAAGGCGTCCTTCGTTTCCCTGAATTTTAAGGATGGTGTATCCTTTATGGCCCAACATATCCCAGACTTCATAGCGCGGCGGTGGGTGTGGATAATTTTGCCAAAAAAACCCCCCCAAAAAAAACAGTGGATGGCTGAAGCAGGGCGGCTGCAAAGTAAACTTTTAAAAGTAAGTAGTGAATATTATGTCACTTATTTGTGTGTGAATGTTTAATAATGAAGAACAGCAGAATGGAGCTAAAATAAATGTTGGTTCCAGTTCTATGAAGCTTTGAGTATTTTGGATCAGTAGCTGCTGTGTTTGTTGCATCATATTGCTGTAACTGTTTATATGCTTTATATATTCTGAGCTAAGTTGATCTATAGTGTTACATCATATTCTATAAGGATGTTATGTGTTTGTAGACTTTCTGCCCAGTTTGACCCATTTAGCAGACGTCAGCCTGTTTAAGACTCTGATATCTATTCTGTGTGACTTACAGCAGTTATGACAGGGTCTGATTTTCTCACCCAATAAAGGAATATTTCATATATCAGTCGACTCTTCATTCTATCAGACACAGTTATCACAGCTCGTACGTTTGCTTTTTACACATATATGTAAGCATTGAGCCAGATTTAGAAATGGCAACATATTAAAAGAACAATATTTGTCTCCTATATATATAATACATCTATATACACACTGTCACAGATGCTTGTGTTTGAGTGAAGATTTAAGGTGACAGGAAATATAAATAACTGCAACTTGAATCTTTGACACAGAGTTCAAGCTCACTGCTGTAATATATCATATTAATCTGACAATACATATCAGGGCTCGCAAAATTGCTAGCCCGACGTCCCGGGGCTAGCAATTTTTCCAGTCGGGCTACCAAAATCTATGTCAGCCCTGCCCGTCGGGCTGTCATAGGAAGGAAAATATATGTCAATGCTTTCGCCAATGTAGCTGAGTAATTATGTCACTGGCATCGGTGAGCCACTGTCAATATGTGACACTGATTGGTCAGTGACGATTAATTGTGCACCAATTCCTCTGACGTCGTCTTATCACTCATTAGCTTACTGTTCAAACGTGACAAGTGAAGTCTCCCGCAGCTTAAACATGTGAGAGGTTGATCGCTGAGCGTTATGTGAGTGTGTGTGTAAAAGCAGCAGGACATATTTTAGTTCTGCTGAGCCAAATAAGACAGGTCAGGGTGAAGAAGTGACAGCCAAAGAAAAGCTTACCACAAAACGGAGAAGTTATGACAAATCAGACTATAAGGCAAAAAGAAAAAAAAAAAAGTGCAGCAGTTTCATGGACAAAAGAATTTCTGTGGCTGGAATATGACGAGCTAAATAACATGATGTTCTGCCGGGTGTGTTGTGAGTCGACAAGCGCCTTTGTTACTGGGACCAGTGATTTTAAGAAAGACCCCATCAGAACCCATGAGAAATGCAAGAAATGCATTATTGCTCAGTCTGCAGTATCTTTCCCAGAACAAACACCAATTGCAAAAAAAACAGACTAAAAATAAACCTGAGAAATCTGTTTAGAGCAGCTACTATGTTGCAAAGAGTGAACTACCTTTGGCCAAATGTAGCAGTCTTTGCAAACTTCAAACAGCAAACGGTCATGTGACTCAGCTACACAGTCACATGACCACCTGATTCTCTGCCTTCACTCAGAGCTGCACAGCCCTCGTACCTCCCAAAGCACCTGATTCATGAGGGAGGGGCCTGATGGCGAGTGCTGACTGAGCCACACTCATCCACACCGGTAGCAGCGACATCACAACCAGTGACCACTACACTTCCTTTTTCTGATCACAAGCTCGCCGGGCTCAGAGGAAGCCACGCCTCTGTCCTCTACTTCCTGATCCCAGCGTCTGATCCGGGTCGTTTCCCAGACACAGAGGTGCAGCAGGTATAAACACCTGGCTTGAGTTTACCTGCAGGACCCTAAAACTCCACAGGGGGTCGTGGCTCTTCTCCACCAGCCATCAGCTGGTTCAGGTGCAGCAGGAGGGGGAGGAGTCAGAGGAAACGCCTGCCAATGAGCAGGTTAGGGTCACAGAGTCTCTGTTACCACGGTAACTGGCCCAGGAAACAGAACCCCAGAGTTTTCCTTCAGCTCTGGATTAATGAAGTCAGGCTTTTAGCTGAAGTCGATCCAGATGTGGAACCAGCTCTGCCCTGAGAACCAGGCCTCGTTCCAACAGGAAGTCACAGGATGCAGCTGACAACCAAAAGGATCCAAGTCTCCTCCCACGAGGAGAGCCCACTGCAGGCGTGTTTGTAGTGTGAAGGCGGAGGAGGTTTCACACCGTGAAACGAAAACGTTCTAACGCTGCAGTGGGAGCGTCGGCAGGAGTGTCACGCGATCTGGTGACGAGTTTCAGTTCGTCTCAAAAATCAGTAGGATCAGCAGGAAGCACAGATTCAGTCGTTTCAGAACCAGCAGCAGCCTGATGGGTGACCCGAGTCACAATCTGAGGTTTGACGAGGTCAGAGGAGGAAACTCAACAAACACTGTTTCACAGCCGCTCTGTCACATGACGAGCTGCTGACATCACAAACTCTTCTTCTCTGCTCACAAACTGACATTAAAAAGCTGCCGTGACTCTGAGAGCGAAACAGGAACGAGGCTGGAACACAAACGGGTCATTAATAATCTGATGGCTGTGAGTACGCTGACTCCACGCACTCCACAAAACAGCGTTTATCAGGACGCGGCGTTCCTTCCTGGGGCGATCGTGGCTGAAGAGTTGAGAGTTCGCCTTGTAATCGGAAGGTTGCCGGTTTGAGCCCCGGCTCGGACAGTCTGTCGTTGTGTCCTTGGGCAAGACGCTTGACCCGTTGCCTACTGGTGTCGGTCAGAGCGCCTGGTGGCGCCAGTGTCCGGCAGCCTCGCCTCTGTCAGCTGGGCAGCCGTGGCTACAATGTAGCTGCCATCACCACTGTGTGGATGTAGCGTAAAGAGCTTATTGGTCCACAGGGACTAAGTGGTTTACAAATACGGGCCATTTACCACTCAGCTAAAACACGTCACCAATCAGACGCAGTCCTGCTGCTCATTTATTTACAGATTTAACCTTTTAAAGTCTGAAAGATCAGGAATCTTCTTCTTATTTAAAGTTCACTTTCCTGATTCGCAGTGACACCGAGAGCCGGCCAGCGTGCCCGACCAACCAGCGTCACCTGAAACCAGGCAGACATCCTCCCAGGTGCAGCAGACGTGAACACGGCAGGTGTTTGGTCAGAAGGTAAGACTCCTCGTTCCTCTGACCCACAGACACACCTGCGGCACATCACGGGCCGACCCTGACGTTTGAGGAGTTTCAGGTAGAAAACGTTTCACCTGTGGATCAGCTTGCTGCAGTCGTCACACTCACCTGCTGAACTCTGGCTGCTATGATACGAACACAAACTGCACCTCAGTGAAAACAAGAGTGTTTCTGTCCCTGCACACGAACAGCTGAGCACTCAAAGCACACCTGCAGTCACCCTCAGTGGGCGTGTCCCTGATTAGCAGGTGGACTTTGGTGTGAAGATTTCTGACAGGCAGCGTCCTGCATTCCACCAGTTCAGCTCCGCCCACTAAGCGTGTCATGCACAAACATTAACGACTCAGCTCGAGGCAACAAGCAGGTTGTTTCAGGTAAACAGAAAGCAGGAAAAAGGAAATGATTTACACATGAGTGGAAAGTTTAAAGTCTACCAACACCTGAACTCCGCACCTGTCCATCAACCAATCAGGTAACCCTGTGTGTGCACACCTGTTTCTCCCAGCAGCTGACTCACCTGAGCTCCACACTACCTGCCCCATACCTCAGAGATAAATCACGATTAAAGCTAAACACGCATAATTTTTAAAGATGTGTTAAATGTGTATCGATCAGCAGCTCCCTCACACACACACACACACACCTGCTAATTAGACAAAATCCCAGAGTTTCACTCGGTAAACTTGGAGCTCAGCCTGTTAGTACAGTGACCTCACAGCAGCCATGGTATTGGCCACATGACGTCATTATACATGCTCCACCAGCACAAACAGGCCCAGAGGTCCCGTTCAGGTGAAGCTAGCAACTACAGGTGTCACCATCCACCTGTCAGTCAAAGAGGCCACGCCCCTAAAATAGAACCTTTAAGGCTTAATACAACTTAAACAGGTGAGTTGTAACAACATGCTCCCCCGTACAGGTGTTATGAGACCAAACAGTTTGTGTATCCGGCCGTAAACATGTTTGTTTCTGCTCCAAGTTTAAACACAGGAGTCTATGGGGACTGACTCCCTGCTGCCCCTGCTGGATGCTGGCAGAACTGCAGGCAGCTCAGTTGGTGCAAGTTTAAAACCTTCTCCTCCACCAGTGTAGGAGAACTGGAGCCCGTGTCGTGCTGGGCTGATGGAGTATCAGAGTGCTGTGGTTAAACAGCGTCCCCTGCTCGTGAACATGTCACTGGTGCACCGTCACAGCGGCCCGTGGTGTGTTTTTTTCCACAGTAAACGCTGTAAATCGGTTTCAGTCTGCCCGCGTGCACGCCGCCCACGCATGCGCCTGATAAATGGGTTAAGTCTAATATAAGTTGCTGTGTCGTGCCGAGCCGGGCGGTGCTGTGTCCGTCACACTTCTCTGCCACCGCCTGCTGCCTCCGTCTGACCGCACAGATGGAAACAAAATGAGTGTCAGAAGACATTTTGAGATTCCTAGCGGTGTTGCAACCAGGGGGAGGAGGGGGAGCTGATGCTAACGCGCTAACTAGCAGGCAGCTCCTGCTACAGCAGCCGGGAAGTGGGGCTCCTCCGGCTAAAGCTAGTAGCAGCACTGGCTAGCATTAGCATGCTAACACACCAACAGCAGTCCCCTGCGTGTAAACAGCAGGGCTCATTTCACTGAGTACTGTTATTACATTGGATGCGGAATGAGGGCGCAGATGACTTCCGATATTTTTAATTTGGCAGATTTTTTTTTTTACTGTTTCCATCCTTGTTACTCAGCTAGCATGTTGTCTGTGACAATGGAATGCTGCAAGGCTAACAGCTAACGACATGCTAACCTCTTCCTCCAACACAAAACACTCACCTGGTGTTCGGTGTAGTGTACCTGCAAACCGATCAGCCCGAAACTCATCCAGTCATCGATAATCCCCGGCCCCGCACCTGTCACGTACACACACAGGTATACTAAGAGCGGGTACACGGTTCCTCCCCGCAGCCTGCCCTACCTTCGCACTCCCCCGGTGTCCGAGCCCTGTTCCGGGGCTCCGCAGTCTGCTCTTCTCGGAGCCTCCGGGGCATTAAGAACCGAACCTTCCCGAAGTGTCCACGGCCAGGCTATTCCCCCAGTAATACTCCGAATACCCGGCAAAAAAGTCCCGATAAAATCCTGACAATGAGGCCGAAATTCAAAGCCCGCAGCTCGGTCAGCTAACGCTGCCTGCCGCCGGCCTCAGCGTCCGATTGTCCGGCTTCAGGAGGTGACACCATACCCCGTAGATCCAGGAAGGTTCACACGGGAGAAGAGAGCAGATCCAGTGGGCTTAACTGCTCTACGGAGCCGCTACAGTTCGGTTCGTCTGTATCACTGATCGCTGCTGGCCATCAGGTTAAACAGTAGAGAGAGAGAGAGAGAGAGAGAGACGTTCACACAGACAGAGAGAGAGAGAGAGAGAGAG
>NW_005187639.1:115626-116714 GCF_000239375.1 Pundamilia nyererei | reverse complement strand
AGAGAGAGAGAGAGAGAGACGTTCACACAGACAGAGAGAGAGAGAGAGAGACGTTCACATAGACAGAGAGAGAGAGAGAGAGAGACGTTCACACAGACAGAGAGAGAGAGAGAGAGACGTTCACACAGACAGGCGAGAGAGAGGATGTAATCCTTGAGACTCACCTGTGTGGATGAACAGTGAGGAGCAGCAGACAGACCCGAGTCATTAGATCTCAGACAGTTTCAGTCCTCAGGTGTGCCCAGGTGTGGTGTCTGAATCAGGGTTTTAAAATGAAGTAAAGAGCAAAACACAAACTTGATTTGAAACACAGCCTGAGCTTCATGTTGGTGTGCTCACTCTGCACCTGTCCCCGGGATTTGAACCTGAGACCTTCTTCCTACACATAAAACTAGAACCTAACCCCAAGGGCCATCGAGATGCTGTGAGCTAACTCCACTGGGTATAAACGTTTTGAATCATCCATCCATCCATCCATTCGCTTATCCTTTTCAGGGTTGCGGGGGGCGCTGGAGCCTATCCCAGCTGTCGTAGGGCGAGAGGCGGGGTACACCCTGGACAGGTCGCCAGTCTGTCGCAGGGCCAACACACAGGGACAGACAACCATTCGCGCACACATTCACTCCTAGTGGCAATTTGGTTTATCCAATTAACCTATCCCCACAAGCTGCACGTCTTTGGACGGTGGGAGGAAGCCGGAGTACCCGGAGGGAACCCACGCAAACACGGGGAGAACATGCAAACTCCACACAGAAAGACCCCGGCCTGGTGTTGGAATTGAACTCAGGACCTTCTTGCTGTACGGCAACAGTGCTAACCACCATGCCACCGTGCTGCCCTTTATTTGTTTTTATTTATTTAAATTTATTAAAATGTTATTTTTATTTCCATATCATTTACTTTGGTCAGTGGTTGCTGTTTTTGAAGTGCTTTATAGATAAAGTTGGGTTGCTTTGGCTAAAGATCTAAAATAGGATGTCACTCAGTCAAGGAATGTTCGACTGATGCCACTCTCCAGTGACATGCGGCGAGTGCTACGCTGTGGGCTCTTGCTGAATGAAGCTAGGACAGCCACTGATGTTTCTTCA
>NW_005187639.1:108316-115606 GCF_000239375.1 Pundamilia nyererei | reverse complement strand
CCCACGCAAACACGGGGAGAACATGCAAACTCCACACAGAAAGACCCCGGCCTGATGGTGGAATTGAACTCAGGACCTTCTTGCTGTGCGGCAACAGTGCTAACCACCGTGCCACCATGCTGCCCGTTTTGAATCATCCCAGAAGTAAAAGTACTAATGCAGATATCACTGGAGCATAAAGCTTTAGGTTACTTCAGTAACCCCGGTTCTCAGAGTAGCAGATGTCACACGATGGGATGCGCCTCCCGGCATATTCCTCAGAATACCTGGGCATGTTCCAGCCCGAGGCAACACAAGAAGACCCAGTGTGTCCTTGCTCGAGATTTTGTTGCCACGTATACAGAGTCATTCTCGGAGTCTACGCTTCCTCTGCTGTGAGGGAAAGATGTCATTTTCACTAGCTGGGATGCTAATGATGAGGGATGCAAGTTAGCTGGTTTGCTAGCCTTTGCCAAAGGACAACGGCGTTAGCTGGTGTGCTAAACCGTGCAGATAGGAGAGACGGGCAGAGGTAGCTAGTGCCCAGTGACGGGAAATAATGCTAACGCTCCTGGCTGTGGAAAGTTAAGCTAGTTAGCCTAAGAAGGCTTAGCTAGCATATCTCAGCCAAAGAACGCTGAGATATGCTCGGAAGCGTGAAGAGTTGCTTATCTTGAAAAACGACTATGTAATAGCGCAGGCTATTTAAAGGTGAATGTCTGCCCAACATGGTCGTTGTGATCATCAGCCAATCAGGATTGGCAGAATGAGATAAATGCTACTGAGGAATCTGCAGGGAGGCACATCCCAAGGTGAGACACTGAAACAAAGCGAAATGGATGCAAGGAATGAGAACTGAATTAAGGTGGATCACTTTGAAGGTACTTAGGTAGATTTCGCTCCTCATTATGTAACAAACATTCACCACCAGGGGGCAGCGTGCTATCTGCAGTAATAGGAATAACAGCGTTACAAGTAACAGCTTTTCAGTAACGAGTAATCTAACTAATTACTATTTCTATTGTTACAACGCCGTTACAGTTACTGACAGGAAAAGGCGGTGTGTCGCGTTACTGTTTTTCAACAGACGGTTGAAGCTGTGTCCAGCTTACTGCATGTCAGTAATCTGGGCGCTACAGCTTTAAGCAGCTGCGCAGGCTCCCATGAGCAGAGCAATCACTTTCTGCCTGACGATCACTTTCTGGCACAACACCTGTTGCTAAGGGGTTAAAACAATTGCAAGAATAAAGTAGTCGTGGTAAGCCAATCACATGACCACTTCAAGATGACAAAGCAACAAGGTGACATATAAGCAAAACAAAAACCTGCCTTTTTGTGTTGGTGGAAAAATGCACCACATCAACCAATCAAAAATGATATGGCAACATGACATTTGGTTGTTTAGGAAGAGAGAGAAGTTTTAGGAGTGACAGTGAGAGCGAGAGAGCGAGACAGTAGAAAAAGAGAGAGAGCGAGTTTTGAGATGTGAGAGATTTGTGACGTTTGAAATCTGAACTGAACTGAAATCATTTTTTTCTACTTGTGGACCAGCATGATGTCACAGAGAGGGCGCAGCTCGAGAGTGGTTTAGGCTGAGCACTGCTCCTCTACGGAGTCCCACAAGGCTCCATTCTGGAGCCCAATGTTTTCTCTCCCTCTAGGATCATTTCACTTCTGATGATTACCAAATCTATTTGCTCCATAAAAGAAATGATGGCAACTGATTAAACTGTAAAAAATTAAGGCCAAACCTTTTATGACAGTCAGACTGAGGTTGTGATACTTTGACAAAGTTGCTCTAGCAGTTGGACCTTCGTGTGAAAATGGACTTTGACCAAACACTAATAATAATAATAATGGATTGCATTTATATAGCGCTTTACAATGCCACTATTCATTCACTCTCACATTCACACACTGGTGGAGGCAGCTACAGTTGTAGCCACGCAGCTGTGGGGCAGACTGACAGAAGCCAGGCTGCCATATCGCGCCATCGGCCCCTCTGGCCATCACCAGTAGGCACTGGACAATCAGATTCATTCTGTTGTGAAATCAGGTGTTTACCTGTTGAGACTTCCAAGGTCAGGCCCTCATCTTTAAATAATTTTAAGTTATCATTATTTCATTACAGCTTCACTTGACTGTTGTTATGCCCTTTACGTTGGTAAATATCAGGCCTTCCCTTTCACTCAGTCCAACATGGTGCCCTCTTACCTGAACCCGTAAGCTATAGCCTCCTCCATTCTGGCTTCCTGTGCTTTTTAGGATCGATTTTAAGATTTTGTTTTTTTAAATGTCCTTCAAGGTCACAGAGATATGCTGCCCAGCTACTCCTCTGTTCCAAAGCCTACACTTAAGAACGAGTTGCTGCTCCATGTTCACATTTTTATTCTTTGCCTTTGAACTTGTCGTGAGAGCTTATGAATTCAGGCTGTTATATCATCACTTGTGTTTTTGCAATTTGTGTGTAACCTTTTGTTTCTTTGATCAACTTTGTTTTGAAATGTGATTTTAAAATGAATTTGGATTTTGATCTGAATGGACATCTGAGAATGAGGCTGGCCTCGAAGAGGGAGGAGCTAAAACAGCTTGTTTTGAATTTAAACTTATGCAAAGCTACCGTGGGAGAGACCAAAACTGAAACCACTGATGTTCCTGACACGCTGCAGTGCACCATTTTGACCAGCCCGTGGCACTTTCACCTTGTTCAGGTTTGTCTTTGAGTATAAATAAGACTCAAATATTTCAAAACTCCTGACCAAGCAAACAGCACCAGACTTCATTCAGAATTTACCCAAATTAGCACAGTTTAGTTCCAGTTTGTTTGCTGTTTTTGGCCCTTCAGAAACTTCCTGCATGTGAATCAGATCAAATACGAGTAAAAGTCCACTTACCAAACTTTTCTTCCAGAACCTTCCATCTCCATAGACGTCTTCACGCAATAAAAATCTTTCACTAAACAGTAACGGACTTCATCAAATTTTTGACCATTTTTAGACTCATCCTCTGGTCCTTCCAAATTTATAAAATTTATAAAATTAACCCCCCCCCCCCTTTTGTTAAATATCAGTAAAATCAGGTAAAGCATCTGCATTTGACTTCTGGGAATAAAAAACACATTCCTGGCTAAAACACAGCATGTCATTAAGTGTTGAACTGAATTATTAAAAAACGACCAGAGTCATTCAAAATTTCACCATTTTCAGATGTTTTTCATGATGTACTAATCAAAAAAATGACAGTGGCTCCAGTGCTTGAAATAGTATAATTGGGAGTTTAGATTGATTAATCTAAACTCTGATTAATCAGTAAATCTGAAAACAACTTTAACCTCCTGTCATGCCTCAGCAGAAGATCAAATGTGATCGAACAGAACCTCAATCCATTTAAAATAATCTGATTTAACGCCATACTGTACTCATGGGGAGTTCTGTAACTTTATCACGTCTTAGGTTTAGCCCGCCACGGCTCATTTTAAATGTGGTTCAGTCTCACTGACCGAGCAGTGCCAGACGTCATTTATAATCCTGCCTTTGTTAGACAACAACAAACATTTTACATCAAGAGCTTCCAATACAGAATATTTCGCTCACTTATCCAGAATTTCAAACCGTGCCAGACTTCATTCAAAACTGACCCAATTTAAATTCCTTCTTCTGTCTGAAGTCCATTCAATTGATTTCACTGAATATATGAATAAATATGATTTACAATGATGTCACAGGTTGGTTTGACCCCGCAGGTTACCTGGTGTGAAATGAGCGTGCGCAGACAGCTGATGTCAGCAGTGAGGAAGCACAGGAGGCGGGGCTCCTCAGTACATACAGATTTCTTTATTGAATGAAGCAAAATAATGAGAGAACTTCCCCTTTATGAAAATAAATAAATCATTTTCTTTGTCTCGCAGAACGCCACCAGCGGCCGACTGTTTTGCCGCTCGCCGGATGCCAAACACACTAAAAACACGAGACGCTTGCGATCCATTTTGGCACGGGATGAACGCTCGCCGGAAAGGAGGGGGCAGGGCCAGAAGCGAGGGGTTAAATTAATCATCAGCAGTGCTTTTGGTTGAGTTCGTGTCGCAGACTCATTCCCCAAAGATCCCTTCAAAGTAAAAGACAATAAAATCTCAGTGTTAAGCGCTGCCTCTAAATACACACGGACACACCTGCCGACGACAGGTAAAAACCACCACCTGCTGTCTGTAGTGATTCTCCCAGCTAGCCCGCCCCCCAGCAGGGGCGCAAATGATGCTAACGAGCATTTTAAAAAGCAAAAGAAAAGATGAACAAAAAACATTTCTGTAACTCATCAGGATTTCTGTGCGAAGAAGTAGAAGACTGGATCCTGATGATGATGAGGACGAGGATGGAGAGTTCTGTCATCACAGCTGAAGAGTGACTGTGTGGACAGTGGGGTCAAAGGTCATTCAGGCTCAACTCCACATGAACCTTTTCTAAAGCAAATCTGCATCATTCCTTCATGTTGCCATACGCAGGTTGCTGTTGCCTGTAAAGTTGCAGAAATAGAAACTTCTGCAGCAACTGTTTGACGAAGGACAGCTATTGAGCCGTGACATTGCCTGGTCATACCAAACATCTCTGCAACAAAATACCCTGAACAACCCCACCAGACTTCATTCAGAATTTACCCAATTTAAGACAAATGGTACTGAGAAGCAATCTGAGCCGCTCGTCAGACTGCACCAGACTTCATTCAAAATTCTGCCAATTTTAGATGTGCTTTCTTGTGTTGTTTGAATTCCCAGTGTTCCCTGCTGTTGGACTTTATTAGAATAAATAAATCACACAGCTGTAAACTACCAGTGTTCATCGGCCAAACTGTTCACACACTAAAACAGAACAACAGCACCAGACTCTAATGAGAATTCATCTAATTTAAGACTGCATATTATTATTATTCATGCTGTAGTTCAGTTTATTTTTCTCTCAGGTCCAACTCTGTAACTCAAACTCTGCGTATGAATCTGACGCCTTCCACACTTCAAACTTTAGTTTAAGAGCAGATTTTACTCTTTTAGACGTTCACAAACAAATACGTCAGAGTTAAACCTCTGAAACGCTCTGAACTCTCAGTGTTATGATGCTTCCTTCGTCTTCCTGTTTCAGACCCTCCTGCTTTAAATACGTTTAAAAAGGTTTAAAAAAGTCTGAAACTTTATCCCAGGTGAGAAGAGTACGCTGAAGCTGAGCGGCCTCGGTGGCTGGGTGAAGCTGAGCCTGAAGGCGACCTCAGCCCTGACACTGCCAGCAAAGCGAGGTGGGCTAATTTAATACCAACATGTTAATAACAAGCTCCAGTTTTCCTCTGCGGGGTTTTTTTTTAAGCTTGATTTGGTGCTGCCGAAGCAGCCGAGCAGGATGCATCACTGACTCTGAGGAAAAGCTGAAAACACATTCTTAATGGACTTCTGAACCGGCTGTTTGAGAGCAGATCTGTTTGCTGTGACTTTCACTTTCATTGAACGCATCAGCCTTTCCGTAATGAGCGAACTCACCTGTTGAAAGGTGAAAAAAACCTGCTCTCTGCAGCTAGCTGGACTCCCATTGCTTTTAAATAGGAAGTGCTAACAATGCTAACAGCTACTATCTGAAGACGTGAACAGCACCAGACTTCATTCAAACTATATCTAATTTAAGACCAACGTTGCTGCTTTTTGTTGCCTGTGTTTGTCCAAGAAATTGATAAAGTTTTTAAATCATAACAATATTTATGATTCAGAATAAACACTCAGATTATTTGGCGTAAACCTGCTGTTATGCCAAAATGTTGCTATTTTTAGACTTTGATTGGTTTAGTCTCAAATGTTTCAGACCTGATCAGATGATGACTGTGTATATGTGTGAATGCGTTAAAGTGCTAATAGTTGGACGTCAGTTCAGAAGTCCATTGAGAATCTGTCTGATTTTAGCTTCCCTCGGCGTCATGGTGACGTTAATGTGAGGTCTGATGGACAAAGACAGCTCAGAGAGAAAAACGGCAGCTCGTTTCGTCTTTGATGATTATGGGAATGTTTCTGTCCGTCACAAACCAGGAGAATAAAGTTTAAATTTGAATCTGAGGCTCCGCCTCCCGCTGTGATGTTCTGGTCGGTGATTTTCTGAATGGACTTCCTGCTGTGCGGTGTGCTCAGCCGTACAGAGGGCTGACTGTGTGTTGTGAGTGTGAATGGAGGCGAGACGGGTGAGGGCTGATTCCAGGTGCTGCAGGTCACGTGATCACTGCTGGTCTCTGAACGCGTCCAGGTGGAAGGCCGTGTCCAGAAAGCGCCGCAGCTCGATCAGGTGAGTGTTTTTGTTTCCTGTGGCGGGAGCGGCTGCCGGGTCTCTGCCAGCATACCTGAAACACAGAGAGGGTGTGGTCAGAGGTTGCACGGTGGTGGACAGATGGTCTGATCATTATGACGGTGATGGTGGTTACCAAACGGGCTTGGCTTTCTGCGTGGTGGTCCTGATGCGAGGCTTCACGTAGTCATAGTAACCCTGGTTCTTGTGCTCCTCCTGACACCAGACCAGGTCGGCGTTGGGGAAGCGCTCCGTCTCCGCCTTCACCTGGTCGAAGGGGAACGGGGAGAGCTGCGGGGAGAGACGGCGTGCCGTTACTGCCTGTTCACCAGCCACTGCCGCCGAGTTCTCTTTCCTGTAATCCCCTAAAGACTGTAACTAAAGCTACTTTAGAGTATGAGTCAGCTGACTCCTTTGACACCGTAAGCCCCTGGCTGCAGCCAATCAGAAGTCTCCGTGTGGCATGCGTGTACCTGCTCAATGCGGCTGATGGCCACCGTGTCCTCCAGGCCTCTGCTCTTCCGCTCTTTGGTCAGCTCGTAGTAAACCTTTCCTGTGCAGAAGATCAGCCGCTTCACGGCCTCTGGACGCTCGGCCGCCACGCCCACCTCCGGGATCAGTCGCTGGAAGTGAGTTCCTGCAGCGAGGAAGAGGAGGTGGAAGAAAAAGGGAAAGCATGGAAGAAGGATAAAGACGAACAAAAGGAAAAGACAAAGAAGAGGAGGATGAATGAGAAGAAAGGAGAGAGGGAGGGTTCAGGCTCGGTTCGTCAGAGCCGTTAGAGCTGCAGGTGTGGGTGGAGGCGTTACCGGGCAGCATCTCGTCGAAGCTCGATCGGGCCTCGGGGTGACGCAGCAGAGACTTGGGAGTGAAGATGATCAGCTGGGGACACAAACAGGAAGTTGATCACATGACATTAGGCTGAACAGCATGTTTTCACAGGGAGTCGTCCACACGTCTATGGCCCCAGACTCCGCTTTAAGGCTAACACTGGTTTTAGTGTGTG
>NW_005187639.1:103195-108059 GCF_000239375.1 Pundamilia nyererei | reverse complement strand
TAACATTGCATTCACATGTCTTTCTTTAAATATAGGAATTAATTTACAGGACAATAAATAACTGGTTTTGGTTTGGAGTTAATTCACGTATCCACATAACGCTGCATTCTAAAATAAGTGCGCACATTTTAGTTTACACTGTTATGTATGATTAATCTTTTCTGCGTTACCGTAGTTGCAGCTGTTCCAGTCCCTTGATTAAGGAGCCAAGAGGTGGAAAAGGGGCGGAGCAAGCTTTAAAGGAAGACTGCAAATTGGTTCATGCCATAACGTGGGACCATGGGGGGGAATTGGAGTTCATTATGTTTAGTTAGGTTTTGTGTGTTTTAGCCCTTCTCCTGGTTTTCTGTGGGCTGATCAGCCTCTATTTAAGTTTCCCCTTTGTCTCGTTAAGTGAGGTCAGTTTGGTTGAGTTATCAGTTGTGTTGTCAACTTTGAGTAGAGTTCTGTTAGTTTGACCTCTTTTATGGGCCCAAGATTTTGATTCTTTTTGCATGAGTTAACTAATTATGTTTTTTGGGTTAAATTATAAATCTTTTTTTTGGACTTTAACCTGTGCCTAAGTTTCCTTCACTGCTCGGTCCATCACAGTGTGTGTGTGTGTGTGTGTGTGTGTGTGTGTGTGTGTGTGTGTGTGTGTGTGGCTCACGGGCTTCCTGAAGGGCAACAGGATCTGCCGTCGGAGAACGTGGAAGTAGTTTGCAGGCGTTGAGCAGTTCACCACGATCCAGTTACAGTCGTAGAGCTGACGCACGGCGAGGTCCTCGGTGATGTTCTGAGGGACAGAAACCAGCATCAAAACACACACACACACACACACACCGCTCTGACATCACTGCTCTGTGTGTGTGTCTCACCGGCAGGACGTCGGGGTCATCGTTGCACATCTGGAGGAATCTCTCGGGACGAGCTGACGAGTGTTCGGGACCCTGAGGAGAACATTCAGATTATCAGAAATAAACGATCACAGATCAGGAACACTGATCAGCTCAGACTTATCGACACTCTGTTGTCTTTGGTTTTCAGTCAGTGAGGAGGAGGAGGAGGAAGGTGCGGCGGCGTCCTCACCATGCCCTCCATGCCGTGCGGCAGCAGCAGCACGATGCCGTTCTGCCTCACCCACTTGGCCTGCCCGGCGCAGATGAACTGGTCGATGATGCACTGCGCCGTGTTCTGGAAGTCTCCAAACTGAGCCTCCCACAGGATCAGAGCGTTCGGGCTCGCCATGGCGAATCCCAGCTCGAAGCCTGCAGAAGGAGAAACAACCATCAGGCAAAAACACAGACGCCATCAATGACGCATCATCTGTGGAGAGCGAGGACTGACCGAGCACGCCGTACTCGGACAGCGAGCTGTTGCAGACGGTGTACGGCGCCTGGTCCGGGGACAGGTGGTTCATGGGGATGCAGGTCCTCTTGTCCACGTTCTGGTCGTGGAGGACGTGGTGACGGTGGCTGTGAGGGGACACACAGAGGACACCCGTCAACCACCCGCGCTCTGTGCTAACTTGCTAACGGCGTCAAGACGAGCAGACCGAGACGATCGGGGGCGTTTTCCGATCTGCTCGTCTCCTCCTGACGTCACGCCATCAGTTTATTTTGTGTCGTGGTTTTTCGCTTCTTTAGCTCTCTCTGCTTTGTGTGTCACATGCCGCTGCCAGACACGCCTACAGGTTTACCTGAAGGTCCCGCGCTCCACGTCCTGCCCCGACAGCCTGATGTGGATCCCCTCTTTCAGCAGCGATCCGAAGGCCATGTACTCGCCCAGGGCCCAGTCCACCATCCGGTTCTTCACCATCTCGGCGCGGCCCTTCAGGATTCGGCTCAGACCTACGGCGAGAAACGACAGCGTCAGCTGAACGTCTTCGTTCCCGTTTGCCGGGTCAGAAAGCGGTGCCGTTCTCGACCTCCGTGGATGGTGAAGTCCTCCACGGGGACGGACGAGGCCGCCTGTCCGATGTGGTTCAGGTTGTCTTCGGTCAGGCCGGTGGAGGGGCAGCTCATCGACTTTGGTTGACCGTCCAGGGTGAAAAAACCTGAAAACAGCGAGTTTAAAGGGTTAACAGTCTGGAGCTGAACGCCAGAGTGAAAACAACGTCCTGAGAGTTGAATCTGTGCGATCAGGAAGCTGACAGTGACTCGACCCCGCCTCCTCGCCCTCTCACCGGGCCACGGGGAGTCCAGCCAGTGCTTGATGTGCAGGATCTTCTCGTCCTTGGAGCGAGCGTACGCCTCCTCACAGATCTTATCGTACTTGGCGATCTCCTCCTGCAAACAGACAAACGTTCAGGAAGTGACATCACGGTGACCTGTAAGCAGGATTCGCCTGGTGGGCGAGTCCTACCTCATACTCCTGCCGGCTCACGGCTCCCTCTGCGATCAGCTTCTCGGCGTATTTCTGCAGGACCGGCTTCTGCTTCTTGATCTGTTTGTACATCAGCGGCTGAGTGAACATCGGCTCGTCCATCTCGTTATGACCCATCCGACGGTAACACACCTGCACACACACACACACACACACACTGTAAAGACTGTTTCCAGCTGTGTGAACAGGTGGGAGCAAACTCCAGATGTCGGCGATCAGCTTTGAAAGCTTCATGTCAGAGAGTGTTTGTCTGCGTCTTTACTGACCAGGTCGACCACGACATCTTTGTGGAAGGTGGCTCTCCACTCAGCCGCCACCTTGCAGACGTAGATGACGGCTTCGGGGTCGTCGGCGTTCACGTGGAAGATGGGAGCGTTGACGACACGAGCCACGTCTGTGGGGTACGGCGAGGAGCGGGCCATGCGAGGGTCGGTGGTGAAGCCGATCTGCAGACACGACGACAGAGAGGTGTTTGCACGGCGGGCTGCGTTAGCGGCTCACGGTCTGTTTCTTTGTGGCGTTACCTGGTTGTTGACCACGACGTGCACGGTGCCGTGCGTGGTGTAGGACGGCAGGTCGGACAGGTGGAAGGTCTCATAGACGATGCCCTGACCGGCGAACGCGGCGTCTCCGTGCAGCAGGATGGACATCACCTGCGCAGAGAACACATGAACTTAATGACACTTTGTCAGTCTGTGATTGGTCGAAAGCTCGTCCTGCACAGAAACACCTCCAACAGTTTCCAGGAAAAAAAACGAGCCTGCGCTGTTTACCTGAAGGTCGAGTCTGCTCTGAGCTAGAAAAACTACCTGGACCTGTAACAGTATCTTCACAGTGCAGTATCTCTACTATAAAGTATCCGAGTACTTCCGCCAGACTTACTCTTTTCCCGTCTGTGTCCCCGCAGTAGAACTGGTCAGCTTTGGTCTTTCCCTGAACCACGGGGTCCACGGCCTCCAGGTGAGACGGGTTCGCTACCAGAGACAGCGTGATGTTCCTGTCCGTCACGCGGTTGATGCGGCGATGGTACATCCCCAGGTGGTACTTCACGTCGCCGGAGCCCTGAGAACAACCACGACAGGTTGGATCAGACGGGGAAAGAAAATCGAGAGTAAACGAACAAACAGCAGTAAAAACAGCGACCTCATCAGCTGCTTCCAGTTTGGAGTCGAACTGACAGAAGATCTGCTCCAGCTCTTTCCGGATCACGTTGGCCAGGACGTTGAGACGACCCCTGAAAGACACAGAGGCCATCACGGCGCGCTCGTGGCGTTCGTCTTCACACAGGTGTGAGCTGAGCCTGTATTTATTTACTCTGTCGTCTTTGACTGAAGCAGAAATACATTAAAATTAAAAGCAAACATTTCAACATGTTTGTGCTCCGACTCCTGTCTTCAGTGCGTCACTGTCGGGCTGCTGCTTTTGTAACCTTGAGGAGCGCTGACGCCATCAAACTCGCTGATTGGATGCAGATTTCTCCTGGAAGCTGCTGCCTCCTTTCTGATGACATCACGCAGGTGTCATCGAATGTGGAGCGGCGTGCGTGCGGTCAAGTAACAGAGAACAGCAGCGTGTGGTTTTACCTGTGGGGCATTCCCATGATGACGTTCTCCACGCCGTTCTCAGACGACTTGTCGATGATGGTCTTCAGGGCGGGGATCAGAGACTCGCAGCCCTCCAGGCCAAAGCGCTTCTCTGCAGACCACTTCTTCTGCAGGAACTCCTCAAACCTGAACACAAGCAAACACGCCGGTTATTCCCAACGCAGACTGCAGATTCGCTTATTGCAGCCGCACCGTGTTTCCCAACGACTCCGTGTTGCAGTGGGAGATTTCACAGCAGACATCCCATCGATGGGACCAGCGTGAGGATCAAACTGGTTATGACTGAAACACCAGAGCACTGAGCTTCTGTTTCTCAGAAAGCTGAGGTGACTGAAGTGGCGGGCTTGAGTTTCGCTGCGGGTAAAACCACCACAAGCTGTCAGAAACTGCTCGTGGTGGTTTACGATGCTGACGTACCTCAGGGTTCATCTTTGGGTCTTCTGTGGCTCCGCCCTCCTGCTCCAGCTTATAAAATCAGTGTGTGGATGAATCTGCGTGAGGGACCTGAGTGTGTGGGGGTTCTGACCTGGTGGAGCGGACCATGCGGGCCAGCAGCGTCCGCTTCTCCTCCAGAGTGAACTGCATCACGCCCGGAGTCTCAAACTTCTGCCTGATCCACTGACACTGATCCAGGTCGTTGATGAACATGAACTCCACCCCGATGTGCTGACAGTACGCCATCTGCACCGACACACGCACACACACACACACACGCACACACACACGCACACACACAGTCATTGTCCTGAATAATTTGCCTGTAAAACATTTCAACTGCTCATTTCCACTTCCTGTGTGTGTGTCTGTGTGTGTGCGTCTGTGTGTGTCTGTGTGTGCGTGTGTGTGCGTGTCTGTGTGTGTGTGTGCGTGTGTGTGCGTGTCTGTGTGTGCGTGTC
>NW_005187639.1:98841-100762 GCF_000239375.1 Pundamilia nyererei | reverse complement strand
ATGAAGAGGAGCAGGGGAGGAGAGGAGATGAGGAGGAGCAGTAACACGGGTGACTTCCTGCAGCAGCCGAACGCTGCACAGCTGCTATTCTCAAATACACAAGCTCACAGACTCGGGGTCAAACGGCGTCACTGAAGCGGGGAAAACATGGAAGTTAAAAGGGAGTTCTTCCTTCCTACGGTCGCCAAAGTGCTTGCTCATACGGGGTCACATGATTGTATTATTGTAGAGTCAACCTTGCAATATGAAGCCTCGGGGCTGAAACCTTCAGGATGTCATCATTGATTAACGTGATCAGATATAATCTGGTGAACACAGTGAGACAGTTTCAAACTCGGACTCCGTGGGGTTTGTGAGGATCTCCGAGCTTCTGTGCTCCGAAACAGAAACACCAGGAGCGTTTCTGATGACCTGCGTGTCGGCGCTGGTCTCCGATACGAAACTCCACGTCAGCACAGCGATAAGCTGAAGAAGCAGTGATGACAGAACGGGATCATTTGACTTTAAACTGATTCTGGGACGTTAGGGGAGGAGGTGTGATGAAGTTGGAGGAGCGTCTCTTTGAGCACTCGTCCTGCCTGCAGTCTCACTTCAGGCTCAGCCAATCAGAGAACCCGCACACATGCAAAGGAGCCACTCAAAAGGCTCAATCTACCTCACATAGCAAAGCAGGATGTCCCCATGGACGCTCGGCTGACAGCATCTGCAGACCACCACCGGCGCCCCCACAGACCACCACCGGCGCCCCCACAGACCACCACCAAACCCCCCCTACAGACCACCACCAGCGCCCCCTACAGACCACCACCAGAACACCAGCCTCAGACGAGCGTCTGCCTTCTCCTGAGTCTGTAAGCATTTCTGTCCGTCTGTGCGACTGTTGGTCTGTAGTAACTGTGTGTGTCGTGCCCTCCTGGACTGAACTCCCTTTTCATCCACCTGTTTTCTCTTTCTAAACATTTCAGCCTCATGGGGGCGCTAATCACAGCCTGTCATTGCTTTTGTACTGACAGCAGTTTATTACTTTAAAGCGGGGCCTGTGTGTAGATAGAGTAGATGTAATGCTGCCCCATGTGTGCAGGTCTGAGTGTGTGCTGCCATCCTGACGTCTGATTCAGGGTCTTTCATATTTTGAGGAACAAACCTCAGACAGCTGCTAAACTGACCTCAGTGAAACATCTGGAGCTGCAGCTCAGATGAAACATGCTGAGGATGTTTTTTACAAAGCACCTCTGACGTCTTTGTTCTCGAGTAAAAACAGAGGCTCTGTCCTGAGGTCAGTGCTCAGTCCCTGCCCTCTGTGACAGTAACAGCTGGACTCAGACCAGTGTGACCTGTGGAGCACCAGCGGGCAGTTTACGCACAGCTTCTTGCTGCTCTGTGCAGTTGTCCTGCTGAGACAGTCTGACTGATATATTGTTTCAGGTCGGCTTTGAACCTGGTGACAGGGCTGGAACACACAGGCGGAACATTTTCTCCTCCCAGCCTCGATTTGGGGCTAAGTAACATTTTTTTCATGCTTCTGTCCAAAAACATGAAGCTAAACTTGAGGAAACGGGATCGACGCACTGAGCTGAAACACGTGCGAGGTCACTGACATTACACGACGTGAAGCAGCGTCAGTGCTCAGATATCAGTAGGGCTGCCACGATTAGTCGAATGTCAAAATCGTCGACGCTTCGTTTGAAGCTTTGTAAGATCCCAAAAGACGCAGGAATATGTAGTAGGATTTAAGAGTGTAATAACGGACTGAAACAGAAGATGGCAGCACTGCATGTACAAGGATGCCAGCTGCGATTAAATCCCAAAGAAGAAGAAACTGTCCCAGAATTCATAGCGCGGCCCAGCTCAGTTTCCAACAATGGCGGCAGCTGTTAGTTTTAATATTACTCTTATTAATCTTTCTGGGTCACAAAATAAA
>NW_005187639.1:76080-98226 GCF_000239375.1 Pundamilia nyererei | reverse complement strand
ATTTCATTAAAATTTAATAAACTATCATCTTGTCTTTATCTTTAGTTAGCACCTTAAACACTTATAGCTGTAAGCTAATGATAGTTATATAAGAGCAGATGCTGCTGGTGCAATAAGCTGTACGTTTTACTCCAATGGATGATGATCTGATTAGTCGACTATCAAAATAATCGTTTGTGGCAGCCTTAGATGTCAGACGCCCCAAAGACAGATCCAGACGTCACTGCAGTACATTTACAGATTCATAACCAGCTGCGTCTACAAGGACAGTATGGCAGATCTGTGACATCACACACACCCCTGCTAATCAATAACACCCAAATATCCCAGAACTTCACTCACTGAAACTGCAGGTCAGTCTTCTTAGACGGTCTGTTAGTACAGTGAGCTCACAGAAGCCATGTTATTGGTAATCTGATGTCACTAAACAGGGCAGCTTTATCTAAGCCCCTCCCCCTGAGCACCATGTCTGTTGTAGAGCATTGCTCACTGCTGACTGGATGAACGCTTTCGACGTGCGACATGTATTTTTCATCTGGACGGGTAACTGATGCAAAGCGCTACATAGCTAGCTTAAACAAACTACCTGTCAGGCGGGGTTAGGAAAGGTGCGCGCGCACATTTGTGCCGTACTCTGAGCGGCCAGGCGGGCGTATCCCAGTAGATCTGACATCACATGAAAGCTATGGATTAGCCTAGCAGACACCTAGTAGCCCCTAAAAAAACCCCTTTAATGCTAATGTGAGCTGTAACATCATCCCAACCCAATTATCCACAGAGTTTGTGTCTCAGGCTGCTGGACACGTTTAACATTGGGACTGACTCGCTACTGCCCCGGCTGGATGCTGGAGGAACTACCGCGTTGCTTCTTTCAGGGTTCGCCTTAATTTTCAGCATCGCTGAACATCACTGTAGTCTGTGCAGGAGGTGAGCTTCAGTTACCTGTTAAACTGAACAGTGACATCTGCCAGCAGGGAGGAGCTGCCCAGTAACAACAGCCTGATTTTATTAATAACCAGTATATCCATCCATCCATCCGCTTCCACTTATCCTTTTCAGGGTTGCGAGGGGCGCTGGAGCCTATCCCAGCTGTCATAGGGCGAGAGGCGGGGTACACCCTGGACAGGTCGCCAGTCTGTCGCAGGGCCAACACACAGGGACAGACAACCATTCACGCTCACATTCACACCTATGGGCAATTTGGATTTTCCAATTAACCTATCCCCACAAGCTGCATGTCTTTGGACGGTGGGAGGAAGCCGGAGTACCCGGAGAGAACCCACGCAAACACGGGGAGAACATGCAAACTCCACACAGAAAGACCCCGGCCTGATGGTGGAATTGAACTCAGGACCTTCTTGCTGTGCGGCAACAGTGCTAACCACCGTGCCTAACCAGTATATAAATATGTTTAATCCACGTGGACACATCTGCATCTGAGGACAACTTTTTGGGATTTCCTTACCTGGATGATGGAGCATGCATCAAGCCATAGTTCAGAGCACATTCAGAGTCAGGCCCAGACACTAATGAACATAACGGTGAACTGTGGGACAGAGCGGGGGTCAGCACGCTAGCAGCAGCTAACAAAGCTGAGCACAGGGGACCCTGAGAGGAGGCGGAGCCTGTCAAGTCAGACGGGATGAACTTCCTCTCAGTGTTTCCTGTGTGCTGCTCAGGCTACAGGGAGATTTCACCGTGGTTCAGCCCACTGAGACAGAATCCACAGGAGTAAAGAAGCAGCAGAGTCTGAGACATTTTAGGCAGACGATGCTGCCGGCGTGACCGTCTGCACGATTTTTATTTTCCCGTCTCACCTGTTGATGCTCACTTTCTTTCTAAAAAACAAAACTAACTGATGTCACATTTACTGAAACTACAGCAGCAGGTGAAAGTGATATACTGAGACATAAAATTACAGTTTATACTGTGCTTCATGAAGACATATCCCTCTAATCATGTGATTATTTATACATTTGTCTGGGTGCACATTACTGCCCAACACAGGCCTGCAGGTACACTCTGGCCAGGTGAGCGTGGGGCTGGTGAGAGGATCTGAGGACTGCAGCTGCACATGTGAACATGCTTCCAGTTTGGTTAAACCGCTGCAAGGTCACAAACGTGCTTCAACTCCTGCACAAAGACAGAATCAGATGCTGAACCAGATGAAATCTCTCCGCGGCGCTGCGGCGCCCTCTGCAGGAGCTCAGGAGCCCGCCGTCTGCTGCGTTGATGCTTTCAGCTCCTGCAGATGTTTCCTTCAAACTACTGCACTGACAAACTCCACTACAGATCAACTACTGACTTCACAGCAGTGCTGGTTCTCGTACCTCCGACCGTGAGAATGTGCAGCCTCTCCTTGAACACAGCCACGTCTGGACGGGTCACCAGCAGGGGGCAGCAAAGGGAAGAGACACCCGGACACCATTAATGACCTGCAACCCCCTTTACACACCACCAGCACCAACATCACCACACCGGCCTACAGCCTCATCAGCGCAGCAGCCGCCCCCGCATCTCGCGTCTCCACCACCGTCTGACCCCGCGATCAAAGAAGAAGAAGGAGCAGTGGAGAAGGAGAGACACATGTAGCGCCATGCTAAGGTTAAACAGCGTCGCCACAGCCGTCCCACACCGAGGCCATTCAGGTCACCTTCAGACGGACTACTTCCTGGGAGCGCTAATACAACAAACTGAACATGGCACACAGAGCAGCTCGAGAGGGGGCGTGTCCTGATGTGTAACAGTGGGTGGAGTCACAGCTTCAGGGGTTTATTTAGCCGCAGACAGTGAGGCGAAGCCACAAACCTTTGATCTTTGACTTCCTGTTTCTGACGACACAGATTGAAGCCGAAGCTGAATGTTAATGAGCCGTTAGCAACATTCAGACTGCGAACAAACAGGAAGTACTGCTTTATTCTCGTCTTCCTCTGTGGTGGTTTAAAAGCACCTGGAACCAGGACTGCTGTTATTTAATAAATGTCCTGAGAGGAAGACGAGGAAGAGCTCTGAGATGGAGTGTCTTAGACTCACGGTCACCTTGGCGGGGTTTCAGGTCTAAACTTGCAGGAAAAGATCTGAGCAGGATTAGCAGTGGAGGAGCGCTCTGGCTAACGTGGTGCACAGCCCAGCGTCACGCAGCAGAAGCTCAACTACAGCAGCAGCCCGCCGCTGCCCAGAGACTCCGACGCCGCCTTTTTCATCTTCAGAAAGATTCTGTGATCTTTGGCAGGTCTCGTGTTCACACTGGGCTCCGTGAACGCGTGCGTGGATGAAACGCTCGGACAGCTCGCGGGTCGCTCGGTTTGAATCAGAAGCTTTAATAAACGAGTGTCATCATCCACGCCGTTTCTACACGGCCCGCTGTGGTGAGTCTAAACGAAGCGAGCGCGAGCAGACCGCTGATTGTTCTGGTCGCCAACAGATCGCTGCGGCCCAAACAGAAAACCAAGAATGCTGCCCTTCAAAGTAAAAGCTGCGCCACAGTTCCAGATATCCTACGACGCCACGTGGAGTCAACGATGGGCGACTCGCGTCCAACAGAAACGGACTCAGGCATTAAAGGCTTCATCCTGCTGCATCACTAATGCCGATCGTGTTTTCCAGCGGAGAGGAGCTCCGAGTCTGAGCGTGAGGTCTGAGGCAGTGAAGCCGGTTACCGCCAGGCCTCCTGGAGCCACACCGAATCAGGACGTTTTCTACAGAGGCCCTGAGAAAGCTTTCGGTCCTCGGCGGGGACGTAATCACCTTCAGGAAAAAGGACGTTCCCCTTTCATTAAAAACACCTTCAGTCAGGCTTTTTAGATCTCAGAGAATCATCCAGATTTTAAACTCGGGATTAGGATTGTGTCAATGTTTTCAGTGTTTCCCACAAACTGAAGAAAACCATCCACACTTCAACAGAGCGTGGAGGAGAGACTGCGACTACACACCACCACCGAGAGTTTACACAGACGCAGGACTGAACCTCTGATCTGGTAAATGCTGTTTATTACAGAGTAACAGCGCTGCAGCCTCACTGTGAACCACATGATCAGAACCCGTGTCACAGTTTGAGGGTTACAGCCTTAAGCTCTTCGTTTTAATTAAAATATCATATTTAAACTAAAATAACAAAAAAATAACATTTAGTTTGTTTGTTAAATGAAATTAAATGATCACAAGTGTCACAAACATGTGATGATCCAGACTGTGATGAATAAAGTGGCACTAACGTTCACGTCAGCACAGCCGTGCGGTCTCTCCTCACGTGTCCGTGTGGGAAACACTGAAATGATTTGAGGTTAATTCTCAGACCTTCATCACAGAACGAAGGTCTTCAGATGTTAGATGAGGAAGAACGATTCAGTTTAGACAAAGAATAAAATCCTGAAACAGAGCTCGATTTAAAAACAGAACGTTATCGTACAGCAGAAGAAACTCTTCTGCTGTACGATAACGTTTCAGAGACTCCTCCAGCCAACGAGGAGGAGCGCTGAACACACGAAGAGGGGGTCGATTTCTGAGGGTCAGCTCCTCACCCAGCTTGTCGGAGGACGTGATAATGTCAGTGGGGACACACGAATCCAGATCGGCGTCCATGATGCCGAGGGGGTCCAACTGGGCCACGTGGTGCCCTCGGATCTACAGGAAGTGACAACAGCACAGAGCCCACCCAGGGCAGGAAGGGGGGGGGGGGGGGGGTGAGAACAGGGTGAGATGAAGGAGGAGGAGGAGATGCAACCAAATAACAGACAGAGGATGAAGAGCGGAGCAGATGAGAAGTAGGATCGAGGGAAGAAATCAGAAACGGGAGAAACGGTGAAAAGTTAGGAAAAGCAGGAAGTGTTAGAGAGGAGGAGGAGGAGAGAGGGGGGAGGGCGGGTGGGAGGGAGGAGGAGAGAGGGCGGGTGGGAGGGAAAAGCAAAGTTAACATCACGGTCTGTTTGGTGGTTTAGTTGCGGCGCTCTCACCAACATCCTGGAAGCCGGCATTCACCGGAGCGTCATCAAAATTCACACAGCTGATTCCCAGTGGATCCAGGTGGGCATTGTGATGACCCATCACCTGAACACACACACACACACCACAACAGGAAGCTCAGGCCCTCACAGGTCCTTATGACAGCGTCACGTCACGTCAGGGTCAGGATTCGGGCTTTAATCCAGCCGGCTGCACATCCTGTTGCTGCAGAGTCACTTTGAACTTCCCGTGTTGTTGCAGTATATTAATAACTAACCTGGTATTGTGGATGGATTATCTCAGTTGTTCTCCTGACTGAAGTTTGGCCCGTTTACAGCATCCTGCTATGCGATTGCATTTGTCTCTAACCATGAGGAACCTTCACGTTAACTTTTATCAAGTGGAAAAGTGTTAGTGTTCATCCTGCAGCTTCACTGTGTTTATGCTAACATAGCTGTTTTGCTAGCGGTCACGTAGCACATCATTATATAGCAGCTAGCCCAACTTCAGTAACTTTACAAACGTCACTGCTGTTTAGTTTAAAGTCTTCATCTATGTTGGACGTGACAGCAGAGCTGTACGTTTGAATTCTTTCAGAAATCTCTCAGTCAGAACATGCTACATCATGCTTAGGTGGAAGCCAGCGAGCTAACTTCCTGCCTGGATGTTAAACTTCATAGTTACACCTGGTAAAGCAGCAACGCTGATCGTTTTATAAAACATGAAAGAATTTAGACAGTTTTAACTCTCAGTGTTCGTTTGACTTTGGGACCTGAAGCTAAGTCGCACTAAAACATTTTTGACCGATGTTTGAGCGCCGTGTACCACATAAAATCAGTTCGAGGTCAGTAAGCACAACCAGAATTCATACATAAGGCTCACTGTTGATTTTTGAGAAAATTAAAGGATTTTAAGTGCGCCTTAAAATCCTTTAAGCACATGTTTCAAATTACACTGTGATATGGATTTTAGGCCATATCGCCCAGCCCTATTGTGGATGTTGTCGACACTCGGCTCTGATGGATGCTGATCATCAATTATTGATCAGGCTGAGTTTGTGTGACCTGTGAAGACCTAAACTCACCACACCAACGTCTCCATCAACAAACAGCAGCCATCAATAAGCAGGTGAACAAACAGGAAAACATTTTACAGCACAGGCTTCACTCTATCAGTAGCCAACGGTCAGAGGTCACTGACAAACACAGGCTTTTCAATAATCTTATGGATGCATTGATCGTGTTTGTGTGTGTGTACCTGGTAGGCCCTGATGAGCGACTGCACAGCCAGGTGATCCTCCACCAGCTTCTCCACGTTGGGCTGAGCTCCGACCAGAGAGGAGAGCTGGGGGGCGACGAGGCTGGACGCTGCAGACAGCCCCAGAGGAGACTGGTAGGCGGCGCCGGGAGGAGCGCCAGCGTTGGCGTTCCGGAAAAACACATCCCACGACTGCAGGAGAGGAAGAAGAGAAAGATGTTGATGATGCCATGAACAAGGCTCAGAGATCCTGATCTTACTGCACTGAAGGCACCTCAGCGCCTGCTGTTGCTGTGTGTGCTCTATAAGTAAGAGAACTTCCTGTGGTGGGTGGAGTCAGAACAGCTAACCGACAGATAACCAGTGCTGAGTCAAACATGGACGCAGCATTATTTATGGCGTTTGACGGTTGACCTCAGAGACGCTCAAAGCTTCGATGAAGGAAGAGAGAATCTGAGGGCACGCCGTTTCACCATCAGGAGGTCAGAGGGCCTTAATGAGCTCTGCTCTACATCACGCCGTTTCCGTGGTGACCAAACACACACACCAGACTCCTCCACAGCGTGAGACTGACGAAGTCACACAGGAAGCTTTAAAGCCATCACAGCGGGTTACGCCTGCTGAGTCACAAGGTGGAGTGCGTCCAGATCCTTCAAAGTACTTCCTGTTTTTAAATCGGCCTTCGTTAATCGGACTCGTTTAAAGTCATTAAAGAACTGATCGAAGCCAGAGGGCCTCTCAGTCTCACTGCCGGCCCTGAAGTAGGCCTGTCACGTGACTCGAGCTTCTGGGGGCTATTATTAGCTGGCTGTCCTTTAGCGCCCGGTCAGAGAGCTCACCAAAACAAACGCCGTCACAGCCATGTCACCTTCACGACCCCAGAGCGTGTTTGAAGACGAATAACGGAAAAATGAAACAGACTCATTTACAGCTTTTTAAAGAAGACAGAATCGAGAGCTGTGAGCTCCACACGCAGCACCGGTCCCCGACACAGATGCCGTGATGCTGCTGTCTGCATCACATGCGTGGTTTTAGATTTTAGGTCTCACGTTAGACATTCGAATCATAAACATGGACCTAATTTAACCTGAACTCTTCCATGGCATGCATTTTAATCTCTCTTTGATATTTGGGCTGGTTAGGACCTGATGAAAGTAAAAACAAAGAATTACCAGATTTTTCTTTTACCTAATTTTTGTTTATGAGAAAAATGAGAGCAACATACGAGGATATTTATTTAAAATTTCAATAGAACAGTTGCAGCATAACGTCCTCGTAAGTGGATATCAGGCCCTTACAGAGCAAGATTTAGTATTTTGGTCTAAATAATAATGGACGTCAGGTTGATTGTTTCCATAACTCTCGTCTGTGCTTCCTGTAGTCAAAATGATTTTCCGGTCCTAAATAAGTTTCCAAAGTTTAAGATGATTCACGCTCTGGATGCGACTCATCTTTGACGGTCACAGCTGACGATAACCTGCTCTGTACAGGACAGACTCATCTGTGCGTCTTTAATACTAGTAATCTGGAACAAACAGAACCAGAATACAAATGTTACCGAGCACCGATTTGGTAGTGCGGTGTTTAAGTGATTACATGTGTAATTATTATTGATACGGTCCCGCCCACAGGTCACCTCCTAACATTAGGTAAACTCTAATATTAATGTGAGCAGACCAAATAAAGCAGAGACTGTGTGTCTGCTCCTGTATTTGTATAGTGCTTTACACTACATCAGCCACACACACAGGTGATGGCAGCTACGTTGTAGCCACAGCTGCCCTGGGGCGCACTGACAGAGGCGAGGTTTGCATCACATTTCACTCGTTAGCTAACTAAACTGTTATGTTAGCTTAGCGAGCGTCATGACAGGTTAGCTAACGTACGTGAACGTGACTCTCCCACTCAGAGGTGACATCACAGGAGCTTTACATGCAGATTTATCTTCAGTTTCCTGTGAAATTCTTTCACTTTTAAATCTGACTCCGTTTTCTTCCATCCAGCTGCTTTGCCGTTCGCGCTACGCTCCTCTTAGCATCGAGTCTTGGCAGGTGACACAGGTGACACTGCCCTCACAGGCTCCTGTAGTCTACAGTCCACGTCACTGATTATCCCGATGAACCACTGCTGTTACATAACGCTGATGGTGTACTGTACTTATTTGTTTTTGCTGCTAAAATGAATGAAACGCACCGTCTCCATGTGTCTCCACAGAGCTTATTTCAGACTTTCTAAGCACTAACAGACCCTTTAAACCAGGGTGGGCAACTCCAGGCCTCGAGTGCCGGTGTCCTGGAGGTTTCAGATGTGTCCATGATCCATCACAGCTGATTTAAAGGGCTAAATAACTCCTCAGCATTTCTTGAAGTTCTCCAGAGGCCTGGTAATGAACTAATCATGTGATTCAGGTGTGTTAACCCAGGGTGGGATCTAAAACCTGCAGGACACTGGCCCTCGAGGCCTGGAGTTGCCTACCCCTGCTTTAAACCCTTTAAAGCGCCGTCCTGACACAGCTGCTACTTTTGAACAGGATGTTGTCACATGACTGGTCACATGTGCTCAGAGCACACTGAACATGTCAGTGTGGCTGTAATGTGTTTCAGAATGTGGACAGGAGGAAACGCCTGCAAACACATTTTAATGCTCGTCCTTCGTCCCAGATATCAACAACAGCATGTTCCACATGTTCCTGTTGTGCAGTAAAACCTGTATGATTCTCCACATATTATTATTCTGAGTTTGCCTCATTTCACTAACACACTACAGCACATTACAGTGTCCAACAACAAAGAGCTTCAGAAACCTGGAGAGTTGTTGCTCAAGAGCACTTTAAAGAACGTCTGCCTCCTTGGAAACAAAATACAAAGAAATGAGTGGCTCAAGACTTTTGCACACACACACACGCATCATATCATTACAAACAGATGCACACCACTGTTTCCCACAGCAGCTTTTTGTGCACACGACACTCATCTGAGCTTTTTTTTGTTTAATCTGACTCATCGAAGCCTCAAGAGTTTCCCCACTAAACACTTGCTTCACTCTTATTTTGAAAGAGTTCTGTTACTGCTAACCAGCGGGCCCCACACTTCCTGTATCATGTTCCTCGTGTCCTTGATATCTTGCAGCAGCTTTTCGTCAGAGGTGGACGGGTCCCCGAGCAGAACCAGGACCAGCTGCACAACAACATGGAGGAGATGTTTCACTGCAGGCCGAACCAGCCAATCAGAAGCACATATGTAATTTAACACAGCGGTGGCACATGACGTGAACACGTGAATCACCAACGCTGTGGTTCATGTTTCTTGGAGGACATTCATGGAGACCTCCCAGCAGTGAACGCCAGCGCCGTGCGTCACAACACAACGAGCCATGTTTGTCACTAACAAGGAAGCACGGCGTGTTCTTTAAAGGTTCCACCCAGCTGGAGCGTCACACTCACTAATCCCGCCCTTCTCTTCAGTTTTCAGCCAATCACATTTTAATCTTCTGCTCATTTCTCACATTGTATCGTGTTTATCATCGAACCCTCAGGAAATGAAGTACGGGGAGAAAATAAAGAAATGTGCCACTGCTGGTTTGGCCAACGTTTCCCGAGCGTTCAGTAGTTTAGCGACATAATGCGAATAGCGGCGAGCTAACGATGCAGTTTTTCCTGTCAAGCCTGCCCTACACATTCACTTCCACTTGTTTCTACTCGTGCCATGCTGACATCAGCTCGTCACAGATCTCCTTATACGGTGATCTTTGACAAAAACCGTACAACCCGCTAAGAGTGGTTGTTGCCCTTCTCCGTACTTCCAGAATCCAGCCAATCAGAAGAAAGCATGCTTGTAGAGAAGATTCACCTGTGATGGTAGTTTTAAATAATGGAACATTTCTAAAAATGCTTCATGCAAATTCTTTAAATGCTTTGTTTACTGCACGGCTCAGTAAACACGAGCATTTCCTCCACGTTAGCCACTAAAAACAGAGCTGCTTGTTTTACACGGAGACAAATGTGCAGTGAAAGTATCAGCTCAGTCGGTTTCAGTCAGGGCGACGGCAGACTGACACTTTCTTTATTTCAGAACATTATTTTTTACATTTCAAGTGAAATAAAACATCATATTAATATTTAAAAATATAAAACTGTACGTGAGCGCCTAAAACTGTCTGACCCGGGGCTGCTAGAGGGCCCTGAACTTTTATCTTCATCATTTTGAAAGACGTGGGCCTCACAATGGTTTCACCCGAAACCTCTGCTGATAGTGGCCCACACCCTTTTCCACACCTCGGCTCATGGGATGGGGCGCATGCTCAACAGTGGGTCATCGACCCTCTTAAAGGACACTCCCACTAGGGTTTAAATTTGTGGGACTCTTTCTGTGTGTGGAATCTATCAATACTGTGGAAACGGTGCAGGTGCTTTGGGTGTGCAGCTGTTTTTATGTGTTCAAAATCACCAAACCTTTAACTTCTGATTGTCTGGGTTCTGGGTTTATGTCCCATTACACTGAAATGCTGCTGAAGTCCTTTGGAGGGTTTGTCCTGCATCGATGCTGCCAGCAGTAAAATCAAACCAACCTCTGCACTGACCACTCCACACCTGCAGGGGCTCCACTGCTCCTTACCTTATGAACACTCTTGGGATTTTCCAACCAGGCGTAGTACATCTCCTCCACATAGTTGGAGCTCGTCCCATTCAGGAACGGCTCCGAGGCCACCGGTGCTGTGTAACACCTGATTGGCTGAAACGTCCTTTTGCCACCCGTGGAGGTGACTGTGATTGGCCGCTGTTGGCCGACAGTCTGAGCCGCCTGCGAGGCGGTGAGCGGACGCAACCGCGCCGCACAAGTCCTTAAACGATGCATGAGCAGTCCTTAAAGTATCACACACGGCGGTGACTTTCGGTCCGACAGTCCGGACGTCCTCGACCTCACAACGACGCAGAAGAAAAAAGCAGGTCAGTGCCACAACAGGAAGCAGTCAGACGTCCACGTCAGTCCACTGAGAGAAGAAGAGAGAGAATTAGCCCCCATTCTCCAGACCACAGTCACCTTTATTCAAATGAGATGTGAGAGAAAGCTGTGCTTTAGGATTTAACGATGGCGGTTTCTGTCCGACGAGCTTCTAATAACACTGCGAGCGCCGACTCGAGCTGCTGTTTGCAGAGGAACACGATGTCAGAGTCAGGGCTGATCTGCGGCGCCTGACAAACGGCGTCCTCAGAAATGCGGCACAGTGGATTTAAAGATGCTAACGTTCAGATTTACAGACAGCAGTTGTCAGACTCGCACTTACTTCACCTCCTTATGAACAGAGGCTTCAAGTCTGACTGCTGGAGCTCTGACAGCCTGACAGACACGTTAAAAGTGCGCGCTTAAAGATCTCTTTACATCAGGCAGAACGGTCACATGACCTAATGGTGGTTTTGCACTCAGTAATCAGTGGCGCCCGGCTGAATCGGCCCCGAGAAGCCGGCTCAGGGCCAGGTCACAGATCACTGACCAATCACAGACATGAACTTCAGTCCAAAACACGTGAGCAACATTTCCTGACATCAGAGGCCGACGCCGCGCTCCAGGAACGACCTGTAAGATCGGTGCATCGCACGCTTTTACTTTCTGTGCAGGTCGCTGCCAGCACGCCCAGTCACATGACTGCACTTGCAGAAGGAAAACAAAAACACCTTGTTCCCCTGCAATAAAGTTTATTCAAAACAGACCTGCCATCTCACCCTTCTCCAGGTAAACACTGAAACTACGAGAACACCGAGGTCTCTGCCTCTGATTTTTGTTCCTTTAAAGGTCTAAAGTTCCTGATTTGAGGAAATTCTGTGAAGCACAGCAGAACAACACACTGGAGAAATAACGACTACAGTTTGATTATTGATAAAAACGGCACAGCCTCCTCACACCATGTCTGACTTTTAGCTGCTGTTTTCAATTTCACCAACCAGCAGAGAGCCTGCATGAGGGTCAACGTATCCAGGATATCTTTCCATATCTGGCTTCACTCGCTAACTATCAATCACACTGGGGCGGGGTCACATGACAGGTTTATCAGTGTTCACATGAAAGAGGCACAGTTTGGAGCCTCTGACCAATCAGAAACATGCACATGCGTGTGAGAGAGTAAAGGCCTAAAAACTGCATGAATGTGTGAGCTTTGCTCAGTCAGACTGGAAAACAGCTGCTGGATTAATAAAGTTTATCCAAAGCAGGAAGGAAACCAGTAAAATTGTGACTGAACAGACGCCTGTGATTAAAACCCTCTCGCCACTCTCATAATTAAAAATCTTTAGTTTTGGCATTAAATGCTCTGAGAGGACAAAGAGTCTGTTTACATGTTGATGAGGTCAGGACGCAGCAGCAGAGCTCCTCCTGAGTTTCTTCCATCAGATAAAGAGAACACCTTCAGACCCTCTGACTGTCTACACAGAGGATCTTCCAGTAAGGGTGACGCTCTTTTCCAGAAATCTGATTGGTCAGTAGGCTGTGTTGGTGACTGCTGAGCTCATATCTCAAACAATACCCGCCCCAGAGCAAAGTACCTCGCCTCGTATAGGTACTCCACCACAAAACAGGCCTGAGAGAGGTCCTGCAAGGTCAGCAGGGTTTGTCCTGCTCAAAACGGAGCAGAGTGTGAATGTGAGCTCAACACAGTGAGCAGAGTCTGCACTTCCTGTTTCTATGACCTTGTGAAAAACAATATATGTTTTCTGCCTGAGATAATTAAACCAAACTAGTTAAAGTATATTTATTACAATCCTGGGAGCTTTTCTTCTTCGCAAGTTGAACATCTCAATTCTTTTGTCATGTGACTCCCAGCAGTTTTCTGGATTGATGGGAATCCTTTAAACTGGTGTTGCCTTTTATTTCAACTTGCAAAACAGTGAGCTGTAACTCACGCAGGTCATATTGTTCCTGCCGTTTCCTAAAACAGCTGCACAGATGCTGGAAACCCGCATGTATCCCGCAGACTGCTGATCAGAGATCAGTGTCACACTGGGTGTCTTTATACTTCTGACCGGTGCTGACGCTGCGAACAGGGTCAAGTCTGAAGTCTTCTGCAGATCTTCACAGAACTCAAGGAGTTAAAGTTCTCCAAGGCCTTCTCAGAACCCAGTCACAGAACCGGAACCGTGTCCTTCTGGGAGGCGGGGTCACCTCTCAGCCCCCCACGGGCCTGCTCTCGCCACCCACCGGGACTTTCTGCTTTGTTTTGACCTTGTTGGGGCTCCACTCCCAGCCTGCTCTCCTTCCCCTTAACCCTGCCTGGACCCGCCCACTACCTGCCTACCGCGCCTCCTGACTGGCTGCCTCTGAGAAATCCAGACTTCTCTATTGGCCACCCGGACATTCGATCACTTTGTCCTTTCACGAGTCATGAGTTCCCGAAAATGCCTGGCCGTGTTCCCCAGACATCGTAAAATCATCTGTTTTGAATGCATAATGGCTAAAACCCGCTGTGTGTGACGCCACACGGAGCGGCTCTCACTGCGCAAACTCTTAGCTGCACGCTTAGCTTCAGCGCTAACGCGGCGCGTTATATAATTAGCTGATTCGCTTCACAAAACGCCCCTGCTTTAAATTAACAGCTATTAGCAGTTTCATTTTGAATAAGTTTCTGTGTTTGCATTCAGTGGAGGCGTTTGCTCCGCTTATGGAGTCTTTAAACGGACGGCCTCGCTCCAAAGGTTACTTTAAAAGGCCGTAGCGGCTAGCACGCGGCTAGCAGGCTAACAAGGCATCTTCGCATTCGTCCAGACGGTTTTCATTTTCCACGAATCAAAACCGGAACCCGCCCCCGAGTGAGCCCGCAGGTCGGACCGTGTCCTCGCTCACGGCCCAGCGTCCCCCCTAAATGCCCGGTACTGACCTCCAAGCACAGTGCTGGGCTCCCTCTCGGCCGGTATCCCGGATGCCCTTCGCTTCTCCCGGTAAAATGATGACAGCTCGATGTGTTGAGCACAGGAGCAGAGCTCGCGCTGACGTCACCACGTACAATGAAAGGGGCGTGGTCCCGCTGTAGAAAAACTACAAACGGAACTAAACAAATACACTAACAAGGAATCTTTTTTATACTTATTTAAATGTTTGTTGTGGAAAAAGTCATTCAACAGTATTTTAATTTTTTTTTAAATATTTCAGTAAAAATAACAACTTAAGTCTAAAATAACAGTTTAAAAAATAGAAAGAAAGTACGGCTTGATTTTATTTTAATGCCCCAACTCCACAAAACTATTTAAAAATACAGTTATTGTATCAGGACATTAAAAAACCCTTTTGGTCCTAAATATATTTTTAAAAAACCTGTACAATTCTAAAACAACTTTGAATTTCAAAAAGATTTTTTCAAATTGAAAGTGTGACAATGACTGCAGTCAGGCTGTGAGTGCTTTCCTGTATATTAAATGGATGTCGCCACAAACGGGAACCTGAATGCTGACAAACTATTTTCTGTGCACCTTTATTAAGTCTGAAAGCAAACAAATCACAGTCTGTATGAACAGAGTTTATTAAATTATCATGTTCAGCTGAAGGACCTTTATTCTTCCAGGTTTGGTTTTCACAGCAAGCAGCACAAGTTTGAGCTCCACTGGCTGTAACAACCTGAACCTGTCCAACAGGTGAGAGATCATCCATCGAATCATAAAAATCATCAGTCAGCGCGGAGGCTTCCACGCCACGCAGCAACGTTAATAATTAAATGTTCAAATGACCACAGATTACAGGTGAAAAGCAAAAAGAAATGATTAAATCATTCATAATAAGAGAAAATGAAATCTTTTACACAGGTTCAGTATGAATGTAACCCCACTGAGGATGTCTGATTGGCTTTAAAGGGGACCGCTTCACGTTGGCCTGTGCTGACCCAAAATAACACTTAAAGCTTTTTCCACCTGGACCACCAGCTGTGCTGAGACCTTTTACCTGTTTGGGGTTTTTGGTAAAAGTACATGTATTCACCCAATTTCATGAAATTAGGGTCTTAAAGTCAGCTTAACCTGGAGAAATAAACACTTTAAATTACCAAGATGGCTGCTGAGCACCAAGAGTTTTGATTTTACAATTTTGTAATATTCATATTTAACATGGCCAAACTTCCAAACGCATATACACCACAAACCTTTCACATCAGCTAACTTTAAGGCAGCTAGCTAACAGGAGCAGAGACTTTGCTAAATTATGAGCGAAGTCATCCCACAAACTCCAAACTGACTCTGCACCCGAAGCTAACTGCACCGTGGAGATGCCTCTAAGCTAACTTTAAGCTTTGTGAGGTGAAGCTTTGATTGCATTACAGAAATTTGGATTAATTTAAGTTGTGAATCATGAAAAGCTACTCTGACAAAGTGCAGAGGTGGAAACGATAAGAACAGATCCCCTTTAAACGCTGCAGTCAGCAGCTGCCTGTAACCTGAAGCTTCAGCTGCTCTCAGCTCCTTAAATAACTGTGTCCGACTGTCTTCACTCAGGAGCTCAGCACAGACTACGGTTTATTTTTTTGGCATGAACAGTCAAATGGCACTAAGATAGCCCTGTGAGCAACACATCAACATCCTCAGTGGAGTCCTCAGTTTCTGTGCAAAAACCCTCAAAAGAGCAAAGTAAGTGAAAAAAGGCATTTAAAAATACCAACGTGGCTACACAGCACAGTGCATCCAGGCTCGTCAGCTGCAGAACGCAAGCATTTGGTTCACCGGTGGTGTAAAAATCCCTGGTTTGAATCAGACGCCCTGAATGCGGGAAGAGTTCAGCGTGATCGCTGCTCGCCCGGGACAGGAAGCGTGGACGCTCTCGGGACATTATTGCCAAGAATTTCAAGGACTTTGTTCCACCTTCAGACGCCGTCACACATTCTGTGAATGCTCAGCAGGCTACACCCAAGTTCATGTTTCTGCTAAAGTTCTGCTTCCACTGGACATAATTCATTTTTAAAACACTGGTGAAACGGGGTCTATGTCCCCCCAGAAGAAACATGTGGATCTACAAAAAGCTTCAACCTTAACAGAAGAGCGACAGATTTAAAAAAAGCTCCACTGAGTCAGTCACACTGGTAACAATAATCAGGAATGAGTGTGTTTTCTAAAGTCTTTGAAAGAAAGAAATGAACGATGTTGGGAGGAGCTGGTAGGTACTGCTGTTCAGTTTGATCCCAGACTTGTAGTGAACATGTTCTCAGTGCAGGTCTGAACTCATCTCATTTAGTTTCAATTCTGACAGATTAATCCACTTTGCTTGTACCAAATGTGACTGCCTACGGTTCCCAGAATGCTTTGCAAGCTCAGACTCATATTTTAACTGGTGGAAATACCTGGACAGTAGAGGCATACAGAGCAGCCTCGCCTAGTGAGCGTTCGTTCCCTGCAGAGACGGCGCCATGCTGCATGACGAACTGAGACCAGAGGAGCTACGCGCTCAGACGCTGTTTGCATATCGTAGATTTACAGTTCTGTGAAGAGCGAGGGAGCGAACGCAGGGCGAGCCAGACGATAGAAACAAACACACCGGCACACAACCGCAGGAGGGCGCGTTACATTCCTAAAACAGTGCTGAGCAGATGGGCGGCGCTATCAGTGCTTTCATTCAGAGACAGAAAAGAAACAAACCAGTGCTCAGATACATGCTCCACCCACAACTACAAACCAGCCAATCAGTGAGAGGCCCACATGGCCTGCTATACTTGCTATACTTTGTTTGAAAGGTCACATGACTAAATCAGAAAGTTTAAAAATACTTAAGCAGGCTTCGTAAAACCAACCAATCAGAAGAACTCATGCTTTCAGGACAATCCGATTGCCTGGTTAAGTCAGAGAACAGCAGCGGCTCCAGCTTGGACCTGCTGGGTTCCTGGAGGTTCTGCAAAGTTTCTCGTCCGGTCCACCTGGATCCATTTCACTGCGATGGCTGTGCAGTCTGGCCAGCTGGTTATCGTGGCTACAGAATTGTTCCTGGCTGTTGCTAAGGAACTAGCTCTGAGTTCGCTGGGAAGGGTTTGAAGATAAGTAGAAGGGGGGGGGGGTCATCCAGGTGTCGTTAGAAGACCCCTGATTGGTTAAACAGGAGGCGCGGGTGCAGGTCTTTGAGGCACCAGAGGTTGAGACGCAGCAGGAGGTTTCGGTTTTCTGTGCAAGAAAGAAGAAGAAAAAGAGTTTACATTGTGACTGGCCACTAACACCACAGCGTGCACGCTCTGTTTGAGATGATGTATCACTCCGCCACAGTTCAAACTGCTGCAGAGACACAGCTACACCAGCAGTTAGCTTCTGGGTTCACTTAGCACCTAGCCACTCTAAAGACTAGCTTATAAATGTTATCCATCTATGGCCATCTAGTGTTGCCCTATTAGGAGTAAGCTGCCGTATCCAGTTTAGGATTAGCTTAACATTAGCTAGTTTCTTTCTTTGTCGAGTTAAATTAATGCTCGTGTCTGTGTGTAGTTAGTTTTAAATTTTTTACTCTTGAGTCCAGTTAGCTTTAACGTTAATATATGAATTAAGTCAGTTTGCTACTGGGTGAACAAAATTTCTTCCTCTGGCTCAGGGCTCAGTGCGACCAAATGTTTCAGTTGTGCGACTAAAAAAAAATTTGGTCGCACCGGTGCCACCAAATTGTGTTCGGGTAACAAAAAAAAAAAAAATCTCTGCAACCTTCCCTGTGGTCAACAACAGACACACATTTTGCCCCTATCATGGACTAAACCAATCAGAGATAGTCAGGGGCGGGACCTCTGTGATTGGCCGTGGTCCAGTTGAAAGTGCAGGTGGAAGTGGGAGGTGAGTAGCTTGAATAAAGCGATATCGATTCATTAAATCCTGAATAGACTTTTAAATGTAACTGTGTTTTGCCAGAAACGCCAGATTCTCAGATTAAAGCTCACAAAACTATTTCAAGAGCAGGTACACGGACTCCACACAAAGACGTAAACACAGACCCGACGCATCAGAATCAGCTTTGTCTTGTCGGCTTTCTCACCTGACGGCCCGTAGACGGACACGCCGTCGGAGCTCAGCGATTCTGATGCGTGCGGTCCGCGCTGCGTTTACGTCTTTTTGCGCTGATTCTGAGCTGCAGGTTTTGTCTCTCCAGCCAAAATCCACCGAGCCAGCAGCAAAAGAAGCAGCAAACTGCGCTTCACATTTGATCAATGTCGTCATGAATTCCCTCTTTTATCAGTTTTGCTTCCACCACGATAAAAATCACACTTCATGCACAGCTCTCTCTCTCTCTGTACTTCAAGAACAGTTTCCCAGGATTACAGAAATCAGTGATGATACGCAGCCCTAGTGAGCAGCCTAGGCCTGACAGAGTGGATGCAGCTGTGGGTGATAAGAAAAGAACGACTGATAACTTTTTTGTTAAGTTAAGGCCTGATCCGTCTAAAATTCATAGCCAGCTCTGACACGGTGCCATCAACCTCTGAATGCTGAAAAGCAGCAGTGTGTCCAGAAAACACATTATATGCTGCGATAAATGCCCGAGTGTCCCCTCTGCCCGCGGCCTTTCAGCAGCAAACAGGTCGTCAGAGGAGCCGAGATGATGATCAAGTTTAACATTTTCTACAATATTGACAAAGAGTGCCAACGCACTTTAAGCACAAGATTGATAGTTAATACTTTAGAAATGAATATTGTCTGTATGGACTGCAACTTCCCCCCCCTCAAAAAAAGTGCACATGTAAAACTGCAGTGTTAAGCGATGTGGTTGAAAAATTTGAGTTAGGCGCACCGGTGCACGCGTGGCAAAAAGTTAGCCTAGAGCCCTGATCTGGCTCATATTTACATCCACTTAGCTTAAATGCAGCTTTTAAGTTTATTAAATCTAGAAGACTAGAAGACAATTTAGCTTAAAATTAAATTGCATTTTAGTAACCAGCAAGCTCACAGTTGGCTTAAAATAATTTTTAAATACAGTCGATTTGGCATTAGCCACAGGTACAGCTTTGACTTCCATTAACTGTTAAGTCCAATTAGCTTCAAGTTAGCATCTAAGGCTCAGTAGCTTAAATTTAGCTTCTAAGAATCATTAGCTTAAGGCTAGCTTCTATAACTAGTTAACATCAAGTTAGATCAAATCATTTAGAAGCTAATGCAAAAAGTTGTATTTTTTGGAAACATACGCTGTCGCGTCAAATGTTTAAAAAGATACAACTTTTAGTTTGAAAGTGAAGTTTCCACATTTCAGGTTTGACTGACAGTTTTTGTGCTCATATTGTTTTCGGTTTGTGTTTCGGTGCATGTGGTGGTGCGCGACTTCTTACAGAGGAGGCGGTGGCGGCTTCAGAGCATGGGAAGGAGCCGTCCGGCTGGTTTCCACCACCTGAACACACACAGAGGAAGTACACCTGGGTAAACCTGCGAGTCATTGTCCCATTCAAACCCTCACACCGATCTACCTGGCCTGTCTGACTCTCCCAGTTTACCTGATGTCATTGGGTTAGTGAAAGCTGCTTTCTAGTTTCCTGCTGTGATGATTAACCTGCAGACACGCAGCACTAAGCTAACACTACATCAGCAGCAGTAGTTAGAGCGGTAATGAGAAGTAAGCAGGGTTTACCTCTTGTGGTGGCAGCAGCTGAGCGTGGTGCTTCACATGGAGAGAGAGCAGAGCGTGTTAGAGCTCATGCAGTCCATCAACACACACACACACACACACACACACACACACACACACACACACACACTAAAGTGATTAATCACACAGCTTAATCAGCTCATCAATAACCCGTGCAGACAGCCGCTTCAGTTCCAGTTAGATGCTGATCGATGCAGATCAGCTGCTCGGTTGGTTAGTACAGTCTGTCACTGATTGTAAGCGATCAGCTGATCGTCCAGCCTGTGAGGTCATCTAACGACACAGTGATCAATAACTGTGTTTGGTGCTCTCGTGCTGAGGTGTGCTCATCACTACATCTAACTTCAGCTTCTACACTGAGGCTTACCAGGAGAGCATCATCACCGTCTCCATTCTCAGCCTCCTGATCAGCAGGGTCACAGCAGGTTTGTGTCATTAGTAACATCATCATCATCATCAGCAGCAGCAGCAGGAGGCCGTGTGGGCGTGTCCACCTGAAGATTTTTAATTTTAACCTTCTGTAGACACGCCCACTGAGAGTGCTGCTGCTGTGGGTCTCTGTAACGCTCACTGCTCACACAGAACAAACCGGGTAAAGCTGCAGGAGCGACTGCTGATGCTACAAACATCATCACACACCTGGACGGACAGGTGAGGCAGGTGTGTGTAAAACGAGGGAAAACTTAAACTCTCATGTGAACCCTAAACTTACCCCGTCTCTGACGATGTTATTGGCGTTACCCCGGGCAACAGATGGAGGTTGCGTTCTGGGAGGCGGTCTCCTGCTGTGATTGGCTGAAGCCATGCCGTCAGCCCTGAGGGAGACATGAGCGTGAGAGCAGCGCCACACGTGCAGCTAATGGTTTACAATTATATTCAGTGTCCCTAAACGCAGCACAGAGAACACGTGGTTCCTGCGGCCGTGGCGGCGTGTGTGTGTGCATGCACTCACTCATATCCCTGAGACCTCTTCCTGCGGCTCAGCCCGAGTCGCCGCAGCAGCTCGTTCCTGCGCAGGAAAACGAAGACGCCGAGAGCGAGCAGCGGGAGGATGAAGAAGAAGAGGACAAGCAGGCCGTCCCTGAGAGACGTGTCCCTATCTGGGGGAGGGGCACACACAGGAGGCGCGTTAACACGGGACGCCTGCCCTCAGGTAAGTTAGAGTTCTCCAGGTGACATACCGTTCCACGTGGGTCCGCTGTCAACGCTTCCACCGTAACCCGATAACTCGCAGGAAGGCGGAGCCCAGCCATAGTCGCAGTGGCAGTTCCTGTTGCTGTTGCACACCTGCGACACACAGACAGGTGACACCTGAGTCATGTGACTCACCTGACAGACAGGTAGGCAGGAGGACAGGCAGGCGACTCACCCCGTGTCCGTGACATTTGGTGTGCACGTCGCAATCGTAGCTCAGGACGTCGGCGCCGCGGCACTCAAAGTTCACACACACCTGAGCGCCGCAGAAGAAGAAACGAGCTTTAACACCTCATTGTTCACTCCTCATCCCCTTCCCTCCTCCCTCCTCCTCACCTTGTTCTCTCCACACTTGGTCCCTTCGTTCACCATCCCGGGGTCGGGGACGTCCGACCCCAGCATGAAGTCCACACCGTAGCATTTCCCTCCGGCGATTGGCGTGCTGATGATCGACGGCTCGATGCCAAACACCGTCTTCGCCTGAACGTTGGAGCACTGCAGTTTCCCACACATGGCGTTTCTATGGCAACAAACACGATGAGGAAAACGGAAGCGGCGACTTCGACAAGAATCGGAGGATTCAGGAGAAGGCTCGAAGACGGACTGTGGGAAAGACCCCTGAACACAGCACAGTCATGTGGGCGGGGCTTTGAAATGCACCCTGGGAGATGGAGTTTGTTCAGGTTTTCCCGGTTTGGTAGCGACACAGGTGTAGTGACGGTTTGGAGTGCACACATCACACAGCGCCACCATCAGGTCAAAGCTGGAGGTGCGTTTAACTTGCGTGGGACTTGAACTTTGTGACATCATCAGTCTCAGCTCCTCACACTGGGACGGACACTAAGGAAGTGTGTGTGTGTGTGTGTGTGTGTGTGTGTTACCTGCTCTCGCACTTCTTGAAGCCGTTGTTGAGGTAGCCACAGTTGCCGAAGCGATCTCCTTTGCTGTTGACTTCTTTGAAGCAGAGCTCAGGAGCCGCCTTCGCCTCTGAGGAGGAGGGGCGAGAAGGGGGGGGTCAGCTGCTGAGTAATGAGGGAGAGGAGAGAAGATGAAGTCGTACAGAGGTACGTACTGTCTCCAAAGATGGCCTGACACTGGCTGTCGTAGTGCTGACACTTCCCGTTGTAACAGTAGGCCTCCTGGTTCCTGCAGGACTGCCCGTTCTGAAACACACACACACACACACACACAC
>NW_005187639.1:74207-76060 GCF_000239375.1 Pundamilia nyererei | reverse complement strand
CACACACACACACACACACACACACACACACACACACACACACACACACACACACACACAGATGTGATGAAGTACAGCTCAGCCAGCAGCTCACCTGCTCAGGTAAATGCAGCGGACCTCACCTGGATGAAGACGTCGCTCTGACACAAGGACGAGGAGCCGTTACAGAACTCAGGCAGGTCACACTCATCTGTGCTGGCGCGACACACGGTTCCCCCCGGCAGGAACTGAACGCACAAGCACACAGTTACAGAGCCCAACACACACGCACAGTGTGTGTGTGTGTGTGTGTGTGTGTGTGTGTCACGAGGCTCGCTGTGTTTACCTGACAGTTGGAGCAGCACTCGCCGTACGCACACTGAGCTCCAGACTTCAGCTTACAGGTCCGATACTCACAGCAGGGGTCCTCCTCACACTCCTGCACACACACACAGACACACACGTGGTCGATCACGTGACCGGGTTTAAACAGGAAGTTTCTGTCTCTGGCGTATAATCATTTTAAACGTTAGAAAATTGCACAAAGACGTGAAAATGACCCACAAAGCGAAACTTTTTTGTCTTCATTTTCTGTGTGCAGGAAAACTCAACAACAGTGACACGTTAATATAAAACAGGGATGTCAAACATAAGGCCCGGGAGCCAGCTGGTCCACCGCACAGCTGTGGAACATGTGGACGGCGTAGATGTTGGACTTCCCGCTGACGAGGAGCTCGAGTTGTGTAATAAATCACTGAATCTGGGCGGGCCCTGACTGCCAGGAGCGTCGCCGCTGTTTCGGCACACGTCGTATCAAAGTGGGTCAAATCGAATGTAAGGCACGTCTAACTCATCCTCTACACATCACACCTTCTCTGAGCCACAGTCGCACTCCTCCCCGAAGTCCACCAGCCTGTTTCCACAGTAGGGGGCGCTGTAGGCCTCGTCGGGCCGCGGGACGTTCAGCAGGCACGCCCCCCCCGTCAGCAGGATCATCTTCTCAAAGTCATCGGCGCTACAGCTGCTGAAGTTCTTTGACCCTCTGCAGAGAGGAGACGCGTTAGGAGTGAGTGTGAGCGTGTGCGGGCACGTGTGAGCGTGCGGCGTAGCTCGCCGTGTGCGTCTTACGTGGCTCCAGAGTTCATGATGCAGGCGCCGGTGGGACACGTGCACTGTCGGCCGTCGTCGTGGTTCATGCCGAGGTTGTGGCCGAGCTCGTGAGCCACGATGGAGGCGAACGAGACCACGAGGTTGTTGTTGAACTGAAGGACACAGAGCACAGTTCAGTCACGTCTCACTGAAATGCACCCTGGGAGATGGAGTTCCTTCTAAAGCTGTCATTAGGATCCAGATCTTTTATTTCTCTTTTTCCCAGACGTGCGATTCAGTGAAATCGACGCCACAGACGCAGAAACAATCATTTCAATGCTTTTGGTGTGTTTCATAAAACTGAATGTATTTAGTCTGCACGCATGGTGGCGTACCGCGTTGATCCCGCCTCCGTGACTCCTGGAGCAGACAGTGGAGACGAACGCCATCCCGGCTGTCTGTCCAAAATTCTTCCTCCTGCACAGACACCATCATCATCATCTGATACACGGTTCAATCACATGCAGTAACAAACAAAACAGAAACAGCGTGTGTGTGTGTACTGACAGGATGAGCTGTGCTGAGTCATGGCGGCAGCGAGGAACCAGCTCCTTCTCCCTCCACTGGGTGAAGCGATTCAGGACTTCTCCAGCCGCTCCGTCGGTGCTGATCTGGTTCTGCTGAGTCCAGATCTCCAAACCAACCAGAACCACCCGGATATTCAGCTGCATGTAGATCTGCACACGCACACACGCACACGCACACGCACACACACGCACGCACAC
>NW_005187639.1:70713-74078 GCF_000239375.1 Pundamilia nyererei | reverse complement strand
CACACACACACACACCTCTTATTTATGCTTTTATTCATTTTAACCCTTTAGCGTTCCGGTCAACCTTTGGTAGAGCACATTTTCAGGCCCTAACTGAGGCTTTCACTGACATTGACCTGCCTTGTTGAGTCTTTTCTACCAATTGGCTTTTCATCTGTAATGCCAAAAAAAGCCACCAGAAGGTGCTGTGAGTGGAAACTGTGGGCTCTTCTTAAACCTCTCCCAAACAGGAAGTCAGAAACAAAAAACCGTCCAACATATTTTGAGTGTTTTTGATCAAACTAAGGCAGGAAGATATAACTTTTTGATATATGACAGTGTTGATAAATCACATTAAGAATATGCTGAAAGAATTTCCTCAGTAAGTCAGTTTTGTAACTTTCTGAGTTAATATTAGTAAATATTGTAAAAATCAAGAATATCACAACTGATTAGCTTTTAACCAAATTACCGTAGCTGATAAATTAATATTAGTAAGTTTTCAAAATTATAATTTGTGCTATATGGACGCTAAACAATTATATGGCTAAAAGTCACATGGTCCTGTGGCATGACACTCATGATGCCATCCACCTTCAACCACAGCGTGTCTGAGGTCATGGTTTCATATGGAGCCACAAGAGCTGGCACTCCTCACCAGTATATTTCCAACAAACCAGATGAGTGGGGCTTTAAATTGTTCATCTGGCATCATCCACGACTTGCTGCTGTGTGAGGAGGATCTACATTCTTCAATGCTCCCCTGAGTGAAAGCAACAGAAGCTCCCTCTAAGGGGCCAAAGCGGTAAACAACACTTTGCAAACCTATCAAAGAACCTCGGTTCTTCACAAGTTTCTGCTTGGTCCAGAACTTGCACACCTCCTCTGGTGTCAGGTGCATTGGTACTGTATGACCAAACTGATGGCAGACAAAGACCTGATGAAGAGCGGCCATGCAGCCTGTGATTACAGGTCTGATGAAGGTCTGATTGCAATGAAATGATTTGACAACAAATGTGTCAACCTCCTAAACAAGGCCTGTGGGTTCGTGCTTCTTTCATCGGTCAAACGGTGGAGCAAAGAGTCCAACGCAAAGATCACCATCCCTGTGTATAATTAGCATTTGGGAGGAATTAAACTTTCTGATATGCTATTACACCTGTATAAGACAAGTTATAAGTTACAAGTTAAGGAGATGGCATATCCCACTGTTCGGATACATCCTTGACTTGAATACCTGGTCTACAAGAGGGACTGTGCCCTGCTGGACCACAAACCGATGGCTCTCAAAAGGTTTCCGCCTGGCTGTGTCTGAACCAAGTTAACAAGCCAGCATGTAGAGCTGGTCAACCCTGATCCAGCTCTGCAAGACCAAAGCTACACCCTAAGACCCCAACGACCAAAACCACAAGCAGATGTGCTGATTGGCACTGTTTTTATTTTGCACAGTAGCATTCAGTCAGAAGTGGCCTGGATGCAGCACATGTATTTTGTTGTTTGATGTAATGCTTTCCTTTGATGGAATGAAAACAGCAATGTTCACTGAATGCTACCACCCAATGCCCTGGATAGTTTCCATTAATATAATCAGAATTTGGCCCTTTGATTTTTTTCAGCTGTATTATCTAATGTACTTGTGTTTGCATGACATTTCATACTCTTATCATTAAGTGGCATCTCAACCGTTTGGTAGAGATCAATATTTTAAAAACTAAACTACTGATTGTGGTCATTACTCCCCAAATCAATAAGAAATGCAAACAAAAAAATGTGCATTGCTTTTTCCTTGGTGAGGACATCAAAGGGTTTTAGGACATTTGTTAATTTATTCCTACTTTTAACCACACAAGAGCAAACGGGCTGAAAGGAAAGTCACTTCCTGTTGCCGTGTGACACAAAGCTAACTCAGCCGTGGAGGAAACATGTGACACTCACGCTGTCCACGAGGTTGGCGAGCAGAACCATCTCCTCCCTCACTGCCGTCGCGTTCCTGCTCATGAAGTTAAACTGGGGAGAGAGAAACACACGGTTACACGCCGCCCGCTGCAGCAGTCCACCTCCACCCGGTGTCGTGCTCTCACCCTCTCGTTGTCGACCACCAGCAGCAGCTCCACGTAGTGCGTCTTGTGGAGGACGGCTCTCCTCACCTGGAACAGAAACACGGTTACTCTCTGAGAGCGCACGGCGGCGCTCACGCTGCTGGAGCGCCATCATCGCTGCTCGAGACGTCAATGTAAAGTCAACATAAACTGTAAAGGAATGATGGCATGACTCCAGAGCTGGAACAGGTCAAAGTTCAGGGTACAGGAAGTCAGCGTGCGCCGTGTGCGTGAGGGAAAACGCACCCGTCTGTGCTGCCCGTGAGGGATCTCCTCCCAGCTGGCCTGAGCACGCTCTGTAGAGTTGGGGCCGTGCTCGTAGTGCGGCGTTTGGCACCCTCGCGGCTGTGATGTCACATCCTGCAGGCGATACACCAGGTGCTGGTCGGTGGAGGAGTCTAGCGGCTCAATCCCATAGCTGCCATCACTGAGGTGCATCACTCCTCTGAAAACACACACACACGCACAGACACACACACACAGACACACACACACAGACACGCACAGACACGCACACACACACACTGAGTGTCAGACTTGTTGTGCTGCAGTAAATGACGTGTTCGTTAAATCCTCTCACAGCGACCTCGCTCACTAAAAGTACTTTCTGATACTGAACAAACGCGGCGACTGTTTCAGACTCGCCTCAATCCTCGCCATGTTTGATGGACCCGTGTGTGCGTGTGTGTATTACCTGAGGCCGTTGCAGATGCTCATGGCGACGGATGAGCCCTCCACGCCCTGGACGAAGCCGCGATAGTGACAGTGGTCCTGAAACACAGACAGCTGACTGCAGCACCCACACACACCAGTGGGGGGCGCCACCACGCCTCCTATCCACACACACTGCTGTGACTGAATCACATGTTCATAACTAGACGGAGTTTCAGTGACATCACTGCCGCGATTCTTGCTGTATCAGTCCCACTGGAGCTCACACACTTCCTGTCTGTGTGTGTCTGTGTTCCTGTCTAGCTATCTTTGTGAGGACCAAAATCTGCATTCTACTATACTTGTGAGGACACACACACGCACACACACACACGCACACACGCACACACACACACACGCACTCACCGGTCTCACAAGTTTGAAGCCTTTTTGAGGCTCCAAATGTGGTTTTAGTGTCAGGGTTACCGTTAGGCTGTGGTCAGGTTTAGGGCCAGGCGTTCATCTGTAATGGTTAGCGAAAGCATTATGTCAATGAAGGTCCTCACTGGGATAGCTGAACGGGCTTGTGTGTGTGTGTGTGTGTGTGTGTGTGTGTGTGTGTGTGTGTGTGTGTGT
>NW_005187639.1:67878-70539 GCF_000239375.1 Pundamilia nyererei | reverse complement strand
GAGAGACTTTGAGGAACACCAGCTCATCATTTTCTCACTTCCTCTTGTTTGTCCTCATGGAGTAGCGGTGGTCAAGCCGTGGCCCGTGGGTCTGAACCCATCCTGTCTGCACTGACTCACAGGACGGGGATCTCAGGCTCCACCTATCAGCACGTCACCTGATCTGATCGACCTGATGACACATAGGTCTCCATCCTTCAACGAAGACGCCTGTGGCACATGAGGCTCAAACTTTACCCAGAATGCACTTTGTGAAGTTCCCTGCAGTGAACGATTAGACACGGATAGTCAGCGGTGTCTTAGTTTCGTATCTCAGCGGTCTGCTGCTCTCGCTCTGTCTCCTCCCCTCTGTGGGCGCAGCGAGCAGCGAGCGCTCCACCCGCCCATCACGCTCTGCCTGAACAAGCTGACTCAAGTTTAAATACAGGAAACAGGAGTCAGCGTGTTTCTGTACACTGACAGGAAGTGACAGCTAGTCACAGGATCGAACCCTGACCCTCGCCATGGTAACCATCTCCAAACAAAGACTGCCACCGTCCATTTATCATTCAAACATCAGACAACCCGGGTCAGCTGACAGGAAGCTCAACTCCCAGCATGCACCTCTCTCTGGGAAAACCTTGCTTTAATGAAGTCTGCAGAGAAACAGAGCGCGTGCGCTTTGTTCTCAGTGGCATCGACGCCGCAATGACCATAAAGGAAGGAAAAGGGCGGGGCGTTTGTAAAGCAGGTGAGTCTGAGCGATGCGACTGGCTGACAGGACCGGTGAGGCTCATATACAACAGACAGACAGGTAGGCGGGGCGTTACCTGGACAGGTGGCGTGGATGTGACCAGGGATCCGTTGGGACTGTAGGAGAACACGGTGAAGTCTGCAGGCAGCAGCAGCCTGAAACAGGACAGTCATGTGACCAACTTCACTTTAACCCCGAACCCCCGACTGCAGGTGTGAGTCTGACACGTCACACCTGCACAGGAAACACCTTCACCTGCCTCACTCCCGCTGCAGCTCAGTCAGGTATTAAAAACAGAAACAGTGATGTTTTTATTAACAGTAAAATCTCTCAGCTGTGAAGCTGTTTGGTTCACGTCGTGTTTTCATCAGCTGGCGTTTCCATAAAAAGTTAGAATCACACACCAGGACATCCTGGATCGCCTGTCACAGACTTTGAAATGTGATTTTGTGACCATGAAGTAAAAACATGTCACCGCCCCTCATCAGGACTTACTCGTTTCTCTCCATATGGACGACACGATCGCTTCCATCCACGCTGATGATGTAGGACACCTGCACACACAAAAAGGTAACTTTGAAGTGTGACAGCTTGTAGAATAAAACATTGAGCATGTGTGAGTGACTGCAGGTGGAGAGCAGCCAATCAGAAAGCAGAACACCAAGAGGTCTCATTCCCTGCCGTCCTGTCGCCACGTTGGATTCACAGCCACGGAGCTCAGAGAGCGACGCGTCCTTCAAAGCTGGTTTGGTACATGAGCGCTGGGATTAGCGCTTCGATCCGCACGAGGAGCATGTTAGCTAACGGCGCTAACTAACAGCACAAACACGCTGACACTAGCGTCCAATATGTGGCAGACATACAGTCGCTCCCAGTAGCGGTTAACTTTGTACCCGTGATGTTTGCGGGCTCCACTTCCTGCTCCGTGTTGTGGGTTATTTCGGATCGAGGGATGAAAACGGAGCTCCTCCAGGTTTCATTTTCACCTCGTTTTAGCACAAACGGCTAAAACAGCCTGTGTTAAAGACGCACTCCATCTGCTGTGAACAAAGACTTCGTCGACTCGAGTCGCCCTGCTGACACAACTAACTCTGCCAGCTCGAGCACGGGCTGCCAAACATCTGCACTGACAGCACGCCATCGCCTCCATCACGCATCCCACTGCTCGCCGAGCAGGTCACCTGAGCCTCTGACTCACCTGGCTCTGTGTGTGTGTGTGTGTGTGTGTGTGTGACAGCAGAACTATAATTAGCGCACACAGACAGCTGGTGTGGACAGGAAGTCAGCGGTGGTCTCCATCGTCCAGCTGCCAGCAGCAGCTCATCCGTCCTCTAACACAGCAGGGGTCAGAGGTCGGGTAAATCTGTAAACATACCTTGGCATCGTCATGGAAACGGTTCAAGCTCAAACTCATTAAGCAGAGCTGCTGCTGGTTCTGGCTCGGTCAGCGTTCCCGTGGCGCCTCGCAGAGTCAGCCGACCTTGTTTTTGTAACGTTTGTGGAGCCAGGTATCTGATGACATCACCAGGTGTATGTACCTGTGCAGGCAGCGGGTATCCGTTCTCAGCTCCTCTGTGGGCCACGAACCCCGAGGCAGCCATCGGCGCCGAGAGCAGTGAGGTCATCACTGTGGCGCCCTGTTTTTGTCCGACGTGGCTCCACAGGTGAGCTCTTCCCCCGTCAGCTGTTTCCACAGGAAGTGGGCGAAGCTGACGAGTTTCAAAGAAAGTTCACGTTCAACAGTTTCACACAGTAAAACGTGGAAAAACGTGGTGATGCGAGCACGCTCGCATCACACGATCCCGGGAATGATCAGCTGTTTGTGACACAGCTGGAGGATAATCGGCGCCGAGCACAGCGACGCGTCAGCCACGAGTCTCTGCGAGCAGCGACACACACACAGACACACACACACAGACACACACACA
>NW_005187639.1:63700-65128 GCF_000239375.1 Pundamilia nyererei | reverse complement strand
AACTGAACACATCATTTGGTGTGCACGTGTCGGGAACGCGAAGATTTTACTGCACAAAACATCGCACCAGCTGAGAGGAGGCCTGTCACCTGACTCAGGACTCGTTCATGAAGTGCTTTACAAACCCGAACATCACGGCTAACAGCTGGATTTTCCTGTTTGAGTGCCGCTGACCACACAGCCAACAGCCACTTCCTGTTAAGGACACGCACAGTGGACGGTCCATGTTTAACATGAACTGATCGCTGCAGTGCGACGGTGATCCTCACACCAGGGCAAAACGATTATTTTCCTAATCGATGATTCGACGATTCATTTCAATTCGATTCTCTCCCCATTATTTGACTTGTGTATCAATTTCACATTTACTAATTTATGTATCTCAATGAAAAACACAAATTTCTTCATCTGGACACCTTTTAGTAAAAACATGCCCATACTGTCGAACTGCGTGTTCGGGTGGAGTGATTTAAGTCGACTGCGGCTGCCTCATTCATGTTGCCGCTACTCGCTGCCGCCATGTCTGTTTTGAAAGTGACGACGCATCGACACGTTTTTACGTCGACGTATTTTACGTGTTGACGTAATTACGTCGACGCGCCGTCCCAGCCCTACCTCACACTGACGTTTAGTTTCTGTCCTCACTTTCCTCTGCGCTATCGATGATGTCACTAGTTAGCCAACATAAGCTAATGTGAGTCTGTTAGCCACAACCAACCAGGTGACATCACGTCCTGTGCTGACAGACGATGGCGCTAGAAATGTTTTTAAAGCTTCACAGTTACGTCTGTGTCGGTGTCACACGTGATCCACAGACACGATCCAGAACCTGGATTTTACGCACATGAAGCTCATCTTTATGTCTCTGGTCCTGCTCTACTTCCTGCGTGCGGTTGTGTTTTCCTGGTTTAAGCTCAGCCGGGTGCGTTTCCACACACTGCAGTCTGAGGAGCATCAGTGAATCCTCATTCCAGCCGTCCCTGCACACCATCGCACCACATTCTCTCTCCGGATTTCCTCCTCGATGGGAGGCGGGACTTTTGAACCCGCCACCCCGGCCTGTGAGGTCTGCTGCTGACATTCGGCCTCACCCTTCTTCTGTTTTCCTTCTTTGAGCTGATAAAGTAAAGCAAACATGCTCAGAGCATCATGACGGCCTGTTTGGAAATGAGCTCAGTGAAAGAAAATAAATCCAGCCGCAGAGCTTTAAGCTCCTTACGGCGCTGCTACAACAGCTCCACTGTTTCCTCTACAGCAGCTGAAAGCGTCCTCAGCAGCTCCTGTTGGTAACAAAGCAGCTGATCCACACACAGGTATCAGTGTCACACTGCAGCTCAAATCACACATTTCAAAGGAAGCTCTGAACTGTATTTTGTTCCTCGGGAGAAAAAAATCCCAAGTGGTGGCCTGTCAAACAAACACACACAC
>NW_005187639.1:43407-57571 GCF_000239375.1 Pundamilia nyererei | reverse complement strand
TGCTTAGGCTGCTGCCCCCGCGACCCGGCCTCGGATAAAGCGGATGAAGATGGATGATTTTTTTCAAAAAGAAAAAAACATCAACGTGTTTTACTGTAAAACACACATGCACGCACACGCACACAGGGAGTGCTCAGCAGTGCCTTGAGCTCAGGTAAGACGGCACAGGTGTGTCCAGACATCGACATGATGAACTAAGTGAGCGCTTCAGTCTTGGGGTTACTGTTCTATGCAGGCGATACACAGCTGTACGTGTCACTTCCTGTGTGTAGCCTGTGTTCACAGTTTCTACTCCAAACTGACTCAGAGACACTGGTCCATGCTTTCAGTTAGAGTATTGTAACGTTCCGTTTGCAGGACGTGACCACAGACATGTGACCACGTGGCCCTGGGACTGAACGCCATTGTCTCCCAGTTTAAGACAGAATCACCGTTAGAATCCTGTTGGTTCACCTCTCTGACCTCATCACGGCTCTCAGCTGCACACCGTTTCCTCTCTGTCAAGTTTTATTTGCAGCGTAAGCCCACACAGGTTTTTATGTTTGTGTCCTCAGCGTTTAGCATATTCAATATTAATGTTATCAAATGTACTCTATGCATAACACTGTCATAGTGACATCAGACATCCAAACAGGAGCTGTTAAAGCTTTCCTTTGATGGTTAAAGAGGGTTTCTGCTCTCACACAAACCTCTGCAATGTGGCATGACCCCCTGACTCACTGCTCTAAAACCACATTGCAGAACAGGAAATCACAACTGATTAATATCAGATTCATGTGCAGAAACCTCAAACCGAGCAAAGAAGAGTTTCCCGTCTTCCTGTTTCCTAGATCTGTCAGCTCCCAGGGGTTTCAAGAAGTTAGCGTGTGTGAACATTAACGATGGTCTAAGAAAGACTCACAAATACTGGAACAAATGGAAACGATCCGCCTGCAGATTGGTAGATATGACTATGATGAAGAAAAACGGCACTTTCAGGCTGAGGATGGAAACGCTGCACTGGTCTCAGCACGCTAGTTATTCAGGCGCTGAACAGGAAGGAACCGCGCGGTTTGGTCACCTGATAGCTCAGTGTGGCTGTTCTCACAACTGTTTCAATAAAGTTTCCAGAAAGAAAAGGCAGCTCTGACGGAAGCACGCCTGAAAACTGAAACCCACCGCTCAGTAAAGTAAGCACCACTTCCTCCTGGGAAATCCCAGCTTCCTTTCCCAGGCCGGAGCAGGAGTAAAATCTGCTCCGGCCTGAGTGCTCACGCTCCACTTTCCCCCTCAGACGTAAGTTCAGCTCAGAGAAGCTCTGAGAGGATCCATCAGCAGGTCCAGGTCACTAAGGTTCACGCTGCAGGCGAAAGCGCATCAAATCCGACTTTTTCAACCCTCTGCGACTCATATCCGATCACGGTGTGACAGTGTGAACGGCACAAATCCGACCTGGGTCACTTCCGTATGTGGTCCTGAATCCGACACATATCTGATGTTTTAGAAAGCGACTGCTGTTTGACGGTCATGTCGCATTAAATCCATCTTTTACGTCACTGACACAAGACAGACGCCGATTATCAGCGCCGGAGAAGACATCGCGAACGCTTCCTGTCCGTCCAGTACAGCTGCTGGGAAGATAGCGTTGCAGAAACGTGAACATTTTATTTGTTCTGTATAATCTGCAGATTCTGACAGAAGTTATTTTGTTATGTAAATAACAAAATAACTTTATAACTTAAAGCAAAATTGGGAAACGTAAAGACTGTTTGTTCTGGGTCCAAACAGAGCGCGCTGTGTGTGACGTCTTCTTTTGCGCATGCGGCCGCTTTGAGCGTTTGCTGTCGCATTTTATTTGTAGTGTGAACAAGCAGACAAAACAATCGGATTTGAGCATTAAGACCTGCAGGGTGAACGTAGCCTATATGATCTGCTGCTGGTTTGGATCGCTCTGTGCAAAAGTCCTGAGCCTCAGCTTCACCACTCTGAAGCTCTCGGGTACTTGGACACCTGAGCAACAGTTACACTAACTGGCTTTGAACAGCTGGAGGATTACAGAGGAGCGCTGCATCAGAGGAGAGGCTCGGGCCTCGGTCATCCTTATTTCCCGTCTAAGCCCCGCCCCCATTCTCTTTCGTCTGATTGGCTGACTTTAGGAAGCCGCAGAGGGGCCCGACCCAGTGCTTTACCTTACTTTTGCACGCGCCCGTCACTTTGTGAAACTCTGGCCACATTTAACATGAAACCTTAGAGCTAACTAGATCAGATGGAACCTCAGCGTGCTGCGTAAACTCCTACCTGTGCACATCTGTGCGCTCACCTGCGTGCTCACGGAGGGAGGCAGGAGCCAGAGTCGGTGTAACCGTCCTCTCACTCCGATGAAGATTAAACTTGGACACATTTATAGAAACATTTCAGATATTTGTTCGCAGTGACGGTCAGAGCAGCTGAGGGTGGACTACACCTCCCGTGATGCCCCGGGTCAGTGTCCCTCACAGGGCCCGATAAACCTCCCACTCAGCGTGCTCTTCCTCACCCCTCTCACCTCTGCAGTGGCCGTTTCCGATGAACAGCAGGAGGAAGAGGAGCCAGCTGATGCCCAGCAGCTCCACTATCCCTCCCATCTTCATCCTCCTCTTCTTCTCTCCTGAATTAAAGTGCCTCCTCTCCCTCCGTGTGTTACTGCAGTCTGCGCTCTCTCTGTCTCCCCCCGCGGAGCTTCATGTTCAGCACCCAGAGCAGCTTTTCTTCCTCGGCCGGGCCATGGCAGCCTGTTCCGGGTCTACACCGTCCGCGAGCTTCCCGCCCGGACCCCAAAATGTCCCAGAGGTCAAAGGTCAGCCCCGAGTGTGTGTGGGTGTTTGCTCTGAGAAGTCCCGTCCGAGCTGAAGTGCGTCTGATATTTCTCTCCTTGGAAACTCGACTGAAGCTGAAGCAAGCTGGCGGAAACAGCCGCAGCTTCCTGTGCGGTTCTTCAAAATAATAGCATCAAGACCAATCATCTCAAGAGGAGCAAAACTAAAATCATAAAATTAAAATCAAGTCCGTCTTAATAATGTTCCAGTAAACACGAATATCAATGAATATAAAAAGATTTTGAAAATTATTTTAAAACATTGATTTGATTACTGGATGTGAACCTCACACAAATTACCAGAAGTGGACAAAAGTCAGTTCCTGTAAGGTCAAAGGTCACATCAGTAGACTTGATAGATGTAGATGATAATGAATACAGTCAACAGGGCACAGTCTCTGTTTGCATTTTTATTTGATTTGATGATTCATTCCTGTAGGCAGAGGTATGACGTTTGATCCACATCAATGAAAATTACAACCTGTACCACACACTCTGAGCTGAGCGTGAACAGGAAGGACAGACTGCAGTAATAGGACGTTTGATGAAACACTATAGGATGATCCCTTTAAGGACCTTTTCAGCTTCCTGTGATCCTGCCAGGATCACCTGACAGGTGTTGAGTCTAAACTCTGAGCAGTGGAGCTGAAATCACTCCATTCACATCGATGTCATTACCTAAAAAACAAAAACGCATTGAAGATGGTCTCATTAGTACTATATAGTGTTTGGATGACTGTTTTCTGTCTGTTACTCTCATGTGAACTCCAGGATCTGAAGTCTTTATTGGTGATTAAATAAAGTAATATTTTCATGTCAGGCTTTTGAACAAAATAAGCTAATCAGCTAATCAAGAAAAAATTATTTCTAAATAAACCCATAATTAATGCTGTTTTACTCACAGCAAATACAAATTCATGATCACAGGAGCTGCTTCACTCCACAGAGTACTTTGAATAAAGGTGACACTTCGCTATCTGACCTATGTAAGTAAATTAAAATAACGTTCAGCACAATACTTTTCTCCCTGCACAAGCCCAGGCTTTTATTTTGAAGTCAAAGCAGCTCACGCAGAGGTCAATGGACGCTTTCAGTTCACGTGACAAAACTAATATGCCGTCGAAGTGCGCACGCGCAGATTCTTACGGCGAGTACAGTGACGTATTCAGTTTGTGTAAAAGCTTTAAACTTCAAAAGCAGACGTGCGTCACGTGACAGGAATAAAAACGTCATATTCTTATTAAACTAAAACTGCTTCTCTGAAACTCACCTGAGCCCAGGTGTTGATCAGACAAACAGCATAGTCACGTGATTTATCAGAACGCAGCTTCAGTCAGCCTGACGCTCAGTGGCGGTCCTAGCCTGTTTGGCGCCCTGGGCGAACACTCCCCCTGGCGTTACTGGCACTGCTGTAACTGCAGCCTCGTCGTCTCGTCTCTATATGCTGGACTGTCTGTAGCGGAGATGACAATAAAGTTTACTTTGACTTCAGCACCGCGCAGGCGCACCGAGGACTCTCGAGCTCACTTTTCATGTATAGAATTTCGAAAAAACATCGCTGCTAAATCTGTATCATGATGTCTGGTGTTTTTGTGTTTGTTGCTTTGTTTTTATTTTGCGAGTTGGTTATTAGACGCCGCCCCGCCCTCTCCTCCCTGTGCCGCAAGCAGCAGGCGCACCTCGCAAACGGAGGGCGCCCTTACTCCCAGCAAATGGGCGATAGAAAACCGATCGGTGCCTGAGCCATTCCCAATATGCGCTGGCTGATGTCGGGGCAGAATGAGTACGAGCCCGTGTCAAAAACCGCTACTGCTGACGCTTCAGGGAGCAAACTGACCAATGAGGCGCTGACTTTGAATACAGTGTTGTGCCAAAAACTGATTGCTGCCATAAGCTATAAATGACTTGTTGGTCTATAATATGTCAAACATGTCAACTTTACATTTTTGGCAGTGACTTTTATATCTCCTTTATTTATCCAGTTAAAAAAAAAAAAAGTCAGAAATTGCAACAAATAAAACAGTTCTGTAAACACTTAAAGTGGGGAAAAGACGGGATTGGTCATAATGAAAGTACAATAACACAGAGTTATTAAGATACATTATGAAAAGGGGTAATTTTAAGGTTTTGCCTATAACCCCGTTATAAACCTTGTTCATGTAAAGATATTACTCACACTGGAAATCAGTTTTTGGCACAACACCGGCGCAGAGTCCAGGCAGTGTGGAGGTGACAGGAGGACAGCAAGCTGGAGTCCACATGTGCAGAAGAGGGAAGGTGATGATGATGAAGGTGGTGTTGGGAGAGGCATGGAGGCAGAATCTCCTGCAGCAGCTTACACTTAATGAATCACGTGACCTCCACTTAAAAGTGTCACATGACTGCAGGTGGAAGTTGTTTTCAACCAATCAGGGTGCAAACCTGCTCAGACCCGTGCTGGGAATAACCTTGTACTTTACTGACAGTATTTATACTTTATCATAGTACTTGTGTACTCGTGCCGTGACCCTGCCCCCTCTACATTTATGACATCACGCATCACAGTATTTTAGAAACCTGTCAAACACACGTTTCAAATTTTATTTGTATTTATCCAGAAAATAAACCAAGTTCATGTTTTTACCCCAAAATCTGAAAGCAGTGAGAAATCAGAACATTTACAACCCGTAAAACTGACGTCAAACATTAAATAACTGGAATCTTACATCTTATGATGAGCTTCATTATTCTTCAGCTTCTTGCTCTAACAGTGAACTTGAAGAAGAATAATGTTGAATATTTGCACACCAGTGATCACAGAAACATGGAAATGAGCTGTTATGACCTCACACTGATGTTTCATGTTTTCTGGATTTGTTTCTGCTCAAATACTGTGACCTTCGCGACCTCATTGGACAGGAAGTGTGGGAACGCGTTCTCGCCGCTGTGTGCGTCTCGTCAGTTCTGCTTTGTAAACGTAGGTTTGCAGCACTGACTGTGAAGCGTTTCAGGAGATGACAAATCCCAACACGTTCGGTTCTAAAGGGGAATGTAACCAGGATTAAGAGCTGAGTCAGACGCTTCAGAGGGACCTAAACTCAGGTCTGACCCACCGATGTATCCTCAGCACTTCCTGCTGAGTTTATGTTCTGGTCTCTGCACAGCTGGATCACAGCTGTGTGAAGTCTTTTATGGGCCATCGGACGATTTAGTTATAATCTGTATATAAAAGATGGATGTAGCTTCCTGTTGTGAATCCTAAACCTGCATGAGGCTCCTGCTCAGCTGATCTGAGGCCCAACTGGATAAAACAGGAAGTTTATTTTGGTGGGTTTAGGGCGGGGAAAACTTTTCAGTAGGCCAAACGCTCTGCAGGAGATTTCTGTTTTCAGAGATGAAGCCGTTCATTACCTTAAAAATAACAGACATGAATTCAAATTAGACAGAAACATGAATTTTAATTTGACAAATTTCAAAGTATTTTACAATAAGTACAGGTTACAGATGAAAATCAGATCAAAGATGAAAACTGACCGTTTCGTGGTGGATGATGACACACACCTGATTCTAGTTACATTACTGAAAGAAGAAGTTCAAACAGGAAGCTTTCTGCAATCAGCTGAGATGTTCAAACATTAGTCACTCAGCGCGATCTCACGGAGAAGACGAACACGCCAGACATGTTTGAAAGATTTACAGCTTTGGCGTGAAGTGGCGGGCCGGCAGAGCTTGACCTCGCCGCCCCGATCGTCCTTTTCTGTTAGGATCTCCTCGCCACCTGACTCAGCTGCCGGTACAGCTGGATGGTCATGAGCTGGATCTCCGGATCTCCGGGTTTGATGTCGATGGCTCTGAGGAAGAAGTCCAGGGCCTCGTCCAGCTCAGCTTTGCTGTAGCACTCCCGCCCTCGCTGCACCAGCGAGTCGTAGCTCTCGTCCTCGACCTCCTTTACACCTGTCTCGGCGGTGCACTGATCCATCGCCTCGTTTGATACCAACTCAGGCTCGGTGGACGTTTCCTCCAGGAGGCTCCCTTCTCCATATTCCTCAGTGTCTCCTGACTCAAAGTCTCCTTCCTCCTCAAATTCCTCCTCCATCTCCTCTTCTACAAACTCCTCCTCTGAGTTTACAGTCTCTCCACTGGGTTCCTCCTCCTCAACCTCATCATGAGCCAAACCAATCATGTCCTCTTCGGCCTCATCTGAATGGACATCCGAAGCATCACCATCATCTTCATGGCTGTCCTGGTTGTCCATGTCCTCAATGATGGAATGGAGGAAGGAGCGGTGAGAAGCCACGGACGTGTTTCCACCAATGCTCTTTCGAGTACGGAGCGGCGTGGTGCCAGTGCACGCTGACTTTGGCGTCGATGCTCCGGAAACCTGGAAGGAGTTCTCAAGCTGCCCATCATCCTCCTCCTGCGTCTCCTCTTCACTGTCATAAATCACAGCAGCCTTTTTCTTCCTGATACCCACGACTGAGTCATGTGACTCATTGAGGCTGACGGCGCGGCCGTTGCTCGCGCTGTAACTTGATGCTTCTTTCTGCTGCCACTCACAAAGAGATTTACCCACGTCGAAACTTCCCTCCAGCTGCAGCTGAGACAACAGCTCCTCCTCCTCCTGCAGCTCCTCCTCTTCCTGCAGCTCCTCCTCCTCCTGCACCACCGCCTCATCGTGATCGGCGCCACTGTCCTCCAGCTGTAGGTTGAAGTTGCCATTCAAAGACTCGAGCTCGCTGCCGATTCTGGATGATGTGTCGGCTCTGAGGCTCAAACTGGAGACGCGCAGCGCGGAAAGTCTTCTGTTCTCTAGAGGAGTGACGTGAGGAGACCCCAGCTCCATCTCGGAGTCATCGTACTTCAGGGTCAAATGTCCCATCATCTTCTGCTCATCTTCATCGGCTGCTGTAACATACAGACTCGCGGCCGCAGATTCATTGAGTCCTTCTCTGACTGAGGTGTCAGCTACGTCACCAGCCTCCATCAGCACCACAGACACCTCGATCGGATCTGCCGCCTCCAACAAGTTCCTTTCCAGCTTCACTGACGGGTGTTTCGGAGAATCCAGTTTCTGCTCAGCGAGGCTATGGTGGCTGACCTCTGCTGTGCTCTCCTCTGCAGTCAGATCAATCACTCCCTTGCTGAGATTCTCCAGAGTGGCCTCCTTCCCAGAAGCAGTCTGTTCCAAATCCACCACAGCTGGAGACCAGGCCAGGCTCGTGTCCTGCTTCGGATATGAAGGATGTGGTTTCTTCTCATGGGACCGCTCCCGGCTGTTGTTGTCTGCTGGGTATCGGAGCCATGCCGGCTCCGTGCTGGACACCATGCTCTCTGCCAGCTGCATCTGCAGCTCAGACTCCGCCTTCATGAGCTCCTGAGCCTTCTGGACCCGCCCTTCGATGTAATGATGCTCCTCTTGGTTCTCGAGGGCCTCGTCGTGGTTGATGTCAAGTGTAAACATGAGGTCATGGTCAGAAATCCCAAACATCTCCATGGTGTGGAGGTGTGTGATATGTTTGTCGAGCTCAGGGTCGGTGCGCCGGTGCCTGGCGTGCAGCGCCTGAAGCTGGAGCTGTGTAGAGGAGGACCGCGTGTCCTCCAAGGTGAAGAGCTCCTTCAACTCCTGTTTGCTGAAGTACCGAAACGGGTTCTTCTTGTCCCCGGTATTCTGCCTAATAAGAGAGTCTTTGAAAACCTGCCGGCGGTAAATCTTCTCCTCCACAGTGCCGCAGGTGATCAGCCTGTAGACGACGACGTTTTCAGTCTGGCCTATGCGGTACGCCCTGTCAACGGCCTGGGCGTCTGTCGCAGGGTTCCAGCTGGGGTCGTAGATGACCACCCTGTCGGCTGCTGTTAAGGTGATGCCGACTCCACCGACCTGGGTGGTGAGGAGGAAGACGGAGTACCGTTTGTCAGTCTGGAACAGAGAGATGAGCCTCTCTCGCTCTGCGATCTGAGTGATGGTTCCATCTAGCCGCAGCACTTTGAAGCCTCTGTTGCCCAGGATGCGCTCGATGATGTCGAGCACCTTCCTGTAATGGGCAAAGACGAGGGTGCGGTGGCCTTCCTGCCTGAGCCGATCTAGGAGAGAGAAAAGAAAGACCATCTTCCCAGACTCTGAGATCAAGGTGTGATCAGGAACGCTGATGATGCTGTGATCGTTGGCCTCTGTGGTCTCCTGGCAGTCAGCTGCACTCTCCTCCAAGCCTAACTTGGCTATGGCGGCAGCAGAGAGGAGCCTCGGGTGGTCGCACAGCTTTTTCAGAATGTTTAACTCAGCTAGAGGCGATCGGGTGGTCAGCAGGAGCTCTCTGATGTGGTCCAGCGATATGAACTGCCTGTAGATGTCCTCCTGAACGGCACTCAGGTAAGTCCAGACAATCAGGTCGTTTTTTCTCGTCAATTTGGGCATCACCGCTCCAGAGTCTGCTTCAAGGTTTGGAACATGGTCTTCCATGTCCTCCAAGTGTTCCTTGTTACGTGTGCTGTTTGTTTTCTTTTTCTGTACTTCGGACTTGGTCCTGCGCAGGAAATACGGTTTTATTATTGCCATCAGGTTCTCTGACATCCGGGATCCCAGCGCCTTTTCTCCTGGAGTGGCGTCCTTCTCCCGGGCCCGGGTGATGGGGTTCTCGTACTCCGCTTTGAATGTTTTCGCCATGCCGAGGAGGGTGCCCTGACAGGCAAAGTCGAAGAGAGCCCACATTTCTCTCAGGTTGTTCTGGACCGGAGTTCCTGTGAGTAGAACTCGGTTCTTGGACGGTATGGCGTAGGCACTTTTGGCGGTTTTGGTGGTTGTGCTTTTTATCTTGTGAGCCTCGTCCAGGATCATATAGTCCCATGTGAACTCTTTGCCATTGTAGGTGGACAGCTGCTGCCAGTTGTTTAAGAGCATCGTGTAGGTGGTGATGATGACGCCGCCCCTCCTCTGAACTTTCTCCAGATTCCTGGTCCTCTCTCCTTTGCTGATGCCATGAAACTCCTTCACCCTCATGCCCGGAGTCCATTTGGAGAACTCCTTGGTCCAGTTTGTGATGAGGGAAGTCGGCATGATCAGGAGTGTGTGTTTAGCCAGCTCATTGTCGTACATGCCAGAGAGGAATGATATCACCTGGATGGTTTTGCCCAGTCCCATGTCATCAGCTAAAATCCCGCCTTTCCGGCCATCTCTGTAGAGGCTGTACAAGAAGGCCACTCCATCCCTCTGGTAGTCGTACAGCTTGTCATACAGCTCTTTAAAAAGCATTAAACCGCTGCTGTTAACATTAACAAACTCGTCATCATCTTCCTCCAAGTCATTCTCAGCGATGAGCTCTTCGATTTTTTTGATCCGGCTTTCCAGTTTGTGACTGTGGTGAATGTTGTAAGCCAGTCTGAAGAACTCCAGCGCTTTGTGCAGGTCTCCCTGTCGGGCAGCGTCTTTGCCATCTTGAATGAACCTGAACAAAAGCAAAGCAAACGTCATTAGTAAGTAATGCTAGAGCTGGGTGATAGAACGATAACGATATGTATTGTGAAATAACTGTTTCTCGATAGAAAAATTTAACTATTGTGATAGGCCTCACCGCTCGTCCTCAAAAAAAAAAAAAAAAAAAAAAAAAAAAGGACAGCCAATCCAAATTAAGTAGCGCAGAGCCGAACCAATCACAGCCGCAGCGTCACGTGACTTGTTGCGTACAGCACAAGTGCCAAGCCGCACATGTGTATTTGTTTGGGAAGCAGCCAGCCGCCGTGCCGCCGGGTAACGGAGGAAATGAGTGTGCCGAGAGCGCGACCGAAGGTTACCGAGGAGAAAACAGACGATGGTTCCAACGCCGGAGAGATTGTCGAACGGAAGAGCCACAGAAGCTCCGTTGTGTGAAGGTATTTCTGCTATTTCAAGTCTGACAAAAACAGAGTAGCGTTCACTGTCATACACAGAAAGGATCCACGATTTACTGGCTGAATCAAAATAAATGTAAACAAAAATCTGAAGTACGGTTTCTTCATGAGGAACAAATAACCATCAACTCAAATACTTAGTTCTCATTGAACAGAAATGTCTATTAACTTGTAAGAATTGTGTAGGACATGAATCAGTCTGTGTCAGATCCTCAATCTGACATTTCCACTGCAGTCACGGGTAAGAGGCAAGTGGAACCAAGATCGAGGCCGTTTGCTGTTTGAAGTTTGCAAAGACTGCTACATTTGGCCAAAGGTAGTTCACTCTTTGCAACATAGTAGCTGCTCTAAACAGATTTCTCAGGTTTATTTTTAGTCTGTTTTTTTGCAATTGGTGTTTGTTCTGGGAAAGATACTGCAGACTGAGCAATAATGCATTTCTTGCATTTCTCATGGGTTCTGATGGGGTCTTTCTTAAAATCACTGGTCCCAGTAACAAAGGCGCTTGTCGACTCACAACACACCCAGCAGAACATCATGTTATTTAGCTCGTCATATTCCAGCCACAGAAATTCTTTTGTCCATGAAACTGCTGCGCTTTTTTTTTTGCCTTATAGTCTGATTTGTCATAACTTCTCCGTTTTGTGGTAAGCTTTTCTTTGGCTGTCACTTCTTCACCCTGACCTGTCTTATTTGGCTCAGCAGAACTAAAATATGTCCTGCTGCTTTTACACACACACTCACATAACGCTCAGTGATCAACCTCTCACATGTTTAAGCTGCGGGAGACTTCACTTGTCACGTTTGAACAGTAAGCTAATGAGTGATAAGACGACGTCAGAGGAATTGGTGCACAATTAATCGTCACTGACCAATCAGTGTCACATATTGACAGTGGCTCACCGATGCCAGTGACATAATTACTCAGCTACATTGGCGAAAGAATGCAAAAGCATAGAATGCGGAAGCAAATCCCAATTTCTGAAAAGACACTACGGTAAATAGGCTAAACTTATATCGAAGTCTACAGAGCTACCGGTTCAAGCTAGGCTAATAAACTATGGAGCTTCTTCTACAACTGCTATACACCCATTTCAAAGGCGTACACGTGCAACTACATTCACTCAGAAGTTATAAAACTTAAAGCACATTCATATTTTCCCTTCCTATGACAGCCCGACGGGCAGGGCTGAGTTAGATTTTGGTAGCCCGACTGGAAAAATCGCTAGCCCCGGGACGTCGGGCTAGCGATTTTGCGAGCCCTGCGATCAGCTGATCATTGATCAGTTTCATGATTGAAGTAGCAGCAGGAGAGAGAGAGGTTGTTAAGCTTAACGCTGGAATGCTTTACAAACATTCAGAGATGAACTTACACACTTGCTTTACTTCTCTCTGGAATCACTTCCTCGGAGATGAAATGTCGGGTTGTTAGCGAGGCTACAAACGCTCAACCAGACCACCGACAGGTCTCGCGTCACAGCTGCTCTATCACATGATGCACACTGCTCCGACGTGCTACGGTTATGAGCCGAGTTTTGCCGTGTCACAAGTTTTGTGAGGCGCTTTTTTGATATTTAACGGATCGGATTACATTTTTTCTTTCTCTCCGATATCCGATCCAGTAATTTAGGTCAGTATCGGAGCGATACCCATACGTAATATCGGATCGGTCCATCTCTAACCCAAACGTCGTGTATATAGTGTACATAATGTCCTCGTGTTGTTTTCCTTCTTTCTTGTATTTTGGTTTCTTTACTTTCTCACCTTTGTGGTCTTGCTGCATAATTTCATTGTGCAAGCAACTGTACAACAGCAAAAACAGTTCTGAGATGCAAAAGTAGTACAAGAATAATTTCATGTTAATCATCATTAATGTAAAGAAAATAATCATCTAACATTAAAATCTGACTAACTGCTCGGGCCTGGTTGAGATAACACGACACCTTTGAGCAGCTGTCCCAGTAACCCAGGCTGGTTATGGTTAACGGTTACTGACACTGGAAGCTTCCCGTGTTTGCTACATAAAAACCTTTAAAAGGCTTCCCCCCCCAAAATAAGCATTTCATGCACCTGCCCATGGAGCCACAGGGTCACCTACGTCCTGAGGTTAGAAAGTGAGTTTGTGGAAATCACCTTTAACCGCCCTCTGCTCGCCAACACTGAGATCACTGCGGCTCACAGTCACGACTGCCAGGAACCTCTGCTCAGTTCTGACTGCACTTACAGTCAGCGCCCATGACTAACAGTTATAGAGTGCTGGGTTCATCATGATCAACGGGAAGCCTGACACCTGCTGGTGAAAGGCCGCAACTACAAGAGACAGCACTAAACCAGAAACTGCAGCTCCTCTGAAACCCGAGCAGAAAGACTCGAGAGGAGCTACAGAAAAGCACAGCTACAGTCTTTAAAAGGTTTCTCATGTCTGATTCTTAGATAAAGATATTTCAGTGCTGTTGGAACACAGAACCGAAACAAACAAAGATGCGACTAGGGCTGGGGCCTAACATTTTCTTATAATGTTAGGCCATTATAAGAACATTAAATATCGCAATAGAATATGGGTAAAACGCACATGCACAGTGCCTTTGTTTACATACGCACATGGCGGCGACGGAGAACGAGAATGGCGAAAGCGGATCAATGAATGAAACTGATGAACCAGAACTGGTTTGTAAAAATGCTGCAGCTTCACTGGTGTGGAACTGGTTTGGCTTTCGTCCGTCAGACACACAACAAAGCACAGTTTTTGGTAGAGCATGCTAGCGGGCCGTCGTTATTACCAAACCGATTTTATGTACACTGCGCTCAAAAATCTGTCAAATGTTTCAGTACGACTTTGTTGAGCTACGAAGCCGCACCGCTTGATGGATTTTCCGAGCGTTACGGCTGTCGTAGGTGGAGCCTCGCGGAGTGATACGCACTGTGCTTCAACATAATATTACCGTATTGTGTGTGTGTATAACCTGATTGGTGCGACGGCACGGGAGCTTCGTCTACACGCCCGAAACAGAACAGTCTTAAAAAGAAAAAACTGATCTCAGATCAGCCACACGCTGTAATAATAATTTAAATCAAGTAAAATGTGTTTTTAACTAACGTCTAAATTGTGATATTAGCACAGAATCAAATATTTAATGGATGAATTAATGCACCTTAAAATGCTTCAGTAAACTGCGACGTGTGGAAAACAGATCCAGGACATTTATGATCCCATCCCCACTCAAACACTGACGTCCTCTCAGCCTCTGTGCTTATGACAAACAGGCTTCTAATGTCAGTGACTCATGAAGATCTGAGCTAGGGCTGCCACAAACGATTATTTTATTAGTCGTAGAGCTGGGCGATATAAGATTTTTTCATATCACGATATCAGCCAAATAACTATATTTGTAAGATTTAAATGTGCCGTTGCTCACAAGTAAAATGTGAAATAATCAGCAGCTTGTTTTGATTTAAATATTTATTTCCCAT
>NW_005187639.1:7605-33770 GCF_000239375.1 Pundamilia nyererei | reverse complement strand
CCGTTTCTGCCAGAGCGATGGTGGCTGAGACACAGCAGAGCGGAGGTGTAAGTGCCTGGCTTAAAACAGGACATATTAGCTGCATTTAACCTTCAGTTACTCTTTATATAGTTGGTAGGAGTCAGACCATGTTTCTTTTTAGCTGAAAAACATCACACCAGGTAACCTGCAGTGTTGAAAACTTTTCCATCGATGTTTGCTGCCCTACAATCCGTCCTAGTCTGTAGTAAAACCAGCGACATTTGACTGTCCTGTTGCTCCCATTTATACACCCTATTTAAAATCGAAAACTTAAAATTGTTCGTAGCCTAAAGTTGTTACCACTGTCCTGTTTGAAATGGATACTAACTAGCTGACTGAATGCCCATTAACCTTATAACTCCTGGTGTGTGTGTGTGTGTGTGTGTGTGTTTGTGTACACAGAGTGTGTGACGAGGACCCAGGCACAGAGAGACTTGATGAATTTAAGAATCTTATGATTTAATAAAGAAATTTACAGACTTGCACAGAGAGGGTAAAATTTCGATGACTGATAACAGAGACGAAGACAACAGATGACAAGGACAGGGAGGAACAGGGGTTTAAACACACCAAGGAGACAGTCATAGAGAACTCGGGACAACTGGAGACATTTAAGGATGCAGGGACCGAAAGAGACACGGAAGAAGTCTCATTGTGATGTGAAAAGTTTATCTTGCTTGGCTGGGCAGCTCTCTGGGTGCTCAGCACCCCCAAAGCTCTGATCCTAGAATCGCCCCTGCTCTGAGGTGTTTGACATGGTTAGTGATGTTGCCACAACCATACATGCCAACCCTCCTGATTTTTCAAGGAGAATACCGAATTTCAGTGCCCCTCCCGAAAATCTCCCAGAGCCTCCATTCTCCTGTATTTCTCCTGATTTTCCACCCAGGCAACAAAATTGAAAAACCATATCGCAGAATTCATAGCGCGGCCAGCCAATTCCAGTTTCCAACAATGGCGGCAGCGACTTAGTTTTAATATTACTCTTATTTCTCTTTCTGGGTCGCAAAAAACTTTAACATATTTTCAGGTGAGAATGTAACTGTGTAAACTTCAAATATCTGGGCCGACACATCGTCTTCAAACCCCCGCAGTCTTTCACTACTCGGGTCAAACATGATATAGAAGTCACTTTGATAACTTAAACATGTTCTCGTTTGGCTTTTTCAGTGTTTTATTTGTTCGAGAGTAAATCGGTTTGGCTGAGATCAAAGTTATTAGATTAGATTAAATTAAATTTCATTAAATTTTATTAATCCCTCAGGAGGGTTCCTCCGGGGTTTTCACACAGCTGAATAAACGTCAAACGGAAAATGATTAAACAGAAGAGTTTACGTCAGCGCCCGGTTATATTTTAGATAGCAAGGAGCAGACAGCAGTTTCACTCCACCAAGGGAACTCGTGACGTACTACCCAGCTTTCTTTAGACCACGAAGGGCGGGTCCTCAGGTGGAAGCAGCCTCTGAATTTGGACACTCCCGCTGTTTCCGGGCCGGCCAATAATAACGGTGACATGTAACGTATTTTATCCGATAAATAAACCCTGTAAAATGTATTTATTGAGGTTTTCCTGGGAATATCACCAAAATTCGAGCTTTGGAAAACGCCGTATTTCATCCAGTGTCTACCCTCAATTACTGAATAAAAATAATAATTCCCACCACAAACACATGTGCAGGGGACATGGTTGACGCTTCCGGACTGGACAGGTTGAAGTTTAGCTGACGGTGTTTCCCTCCTCTCCGTCCTGAGTGGCGCGATCTGGTTTGATGTTCTCAGGACTTAAAAGCAGTTTTTGTTTATTTTGAGCTTTTTGAGTTTTTGATGTAAAACAGCTAAAAATAAAAATGTCTTAGACTCTTGTAACTGTTAAAGATGAATATTGGCGATATTTAGTTTCGCCAGTAGGTGGCAGTGGCGGCTCAGACAAACGGGTGACCGGCAAAATAATCCCTCACAAAAGTAACGCAGGCCACTTATTGTAATGGCAGCCGTCAGTAAAACAGAATAAACCTCCACGTGCACCTGGATGAACCTCGTCTTCCGTCAGTGTGTAACACGTCTTCAAAGAGGGTGACTTCCATCCTTTTTATACAGTCTGTGGTCTGGAAGCAGCCCAGGACATTTTACTCCAACCAGGATTTTAAAATCAGCCCGTTCTGCAGAAAGGCTCATAAATAAAGAACCTCGGCAGTAAAAGACGGTCGATGAGTAAACGCTTATTAACTCCGATTCTTTCGTCCCCATGATAGAACAGAGAAAACCGACTCATAGTGTGTTAAAACATTTATATTTCTTTTATTCAATCATCTTCCGGAAGAGAGACCCCTGCACAGCCCAAAACGCCAGTTGCAGGATCTCGAACATTAGAATCACAAACTGTGCCTCATATAGGTTTGATTTCTGTACTTTACACGTCACAGTTTCAAACATTGCTTATATGGCAAAGTTCCTCTTTTCTGTGTCTTATCTATTAATATGGCTGTGCACTAAAACTTCCTGTTGTTCAGTCTGGCTGAGCACTTAGTTTGGGAGTCAAAAGTGGCCTTGCTCTACAAACCTTCATGATTAAAGAACATAAAACAATATAATGAGAAAATAAGGATACTAAGGATATTAGTTATATGACTCTCTGATTGCAGAATGTAAAATTTCCAGATTTCTAAACATTTGAAACTCATGTACAAAAATCTCAATCAGAACTTTGTGTGCAACAAATTATTCACAGAATAACTCAGAGAATCGGCGCCGTCTCCAGAGCTTTGACTCGAGTGGCGAACAGCAGGACGTTCTTCTCCACCTCTGCGTTGATCTGCGCCTGCGAGGCTCGCGGGTTCTGTCGCAGGAACTGTGCGATGCTCAGGACGCAGTCTCGCTGAGGACACGGAACAGAACGACATGCATCGTGAGGAAATGACACGCGAGCAGAGTGGCGGATGTGATCGGCGCCCCCGCTGTACCTTGTAGGCGTCAACTTTGTCCTGGCCGGTGATCCGATTCAGCAGCTCTCTGCCGACCTGGACGCCCGTCACCGCCGCCAAGATCCTCCGGTCCTCCTCAGTCTGAGAGTTCAACCATCGCAGCAGCGCCACCTGCAGGAAACACGATGAGAACCAATCGCAGAGTTTTTGTCTGTAAACCCAGCAGACATGCCACAGGTGTTTTTATGAACACAAAAAGTGAAAAAGATGAACAGAAACAAGCTGGGGCTCTTTAGATTCTCCCGTAAACTCACAAAACTAGACCAAAGACAGAGCTGATGGAGAAAGACGCAGCATCCCTCTGTGCAGGTGAGCCTCAGCAGCCAATCAGGAGCAGGGACTGAACTTAAAAACGAACTGGATGAAAAACACGTGGGTGTACAGAGGCTGAGGGCTGGACTGTGGATCAGGAAGTGACTTCAGGTTTACCTGTGGGTATAAAAGAGCTGCCGACAGACAGACAGACCTAAAGCGTGTACCTGCTGCCTGTGGGAAAGGAAGAGGGACAGGATAACACCTGAACACCTGCAGGTGTAGGTGTACCTGTGTCTTCAGGAGGATTTGTGGCTGTTTTCCTTTCAGCTGAGTTAGATTTTAATTTGACTCTGCTGATAGTTTGATGTTCCTGTGACCCTGCACCTGTAAAGATTACAAGGTCCATGACCCTGTCAGGGACCCTCCCACAGGATTTCAAATGTGGGACCGATTGTTCTTGGAGCGGAAGAAGCTTCTCTGATTAAGTCCAGGCGCTTTTCTCTCCAGGCTCCTTAGACTACGATGACTGAAACCTGTAATGATTCCTGAAAAATTTAATTGTTTCTGTTCTTATTAAAAGTCTTTTTGGTCGTTTTGATCGGACCTTCTCAGCCACGTTTAATTTACTGTGACACACGCTGTGATAAAAGTTTACATTTCATTTGTTTCACATCAGATTAAACGGATTTACCTGCTGGAATAACTGCGCGCTGCTCATCTCTCCTGTGTGGTTCACTGACCCGGACATGACCGGAAAACGGCCCAAAAACAGCGAAAAATCCCCAAACTAAGAAAAACGTCCCGAGATTAAACTAAAGCAAACTTCAGCAGCTCCTCTGTGTTCAGCAGCTTTCGCTGAATTTCACATTTATCCACAAATTCGACACGACAGTTTTTGTGGACGTACATGCCCCACTTCCTGTTTATATCACTTCTTCTTCGTCGCTTCAGAAGCAGCTCGGCGGCTCCACAGCGCCGCGTGCGTGAAACAAAACGCTGCTTCCGTCCGCGTGCTGCGCCACAACCGTGTCTCCGCGTGTTTGCCGCAGAGCTCCGACTGAGCGCTGGGTATCGATTCCCATTTCTAAAATCGATTCAATTCCGTTTTGACTCAGACAGTCAGAAATATTCTAATTCTGATCAGTTATCAGTTCATCTCCATATTTTTATATCTATGTATAAAACAAAGTTCATCAGAGGCGTGAGCATCACAGCAGAGGCCTCTGTGTCAAAGGAACTGAGGATAAAACAGAAAATCATGAAGCAGATTTTCCTGGCCTGGCGTTTTATAGCAGATAGCTAGACTTGCCGTCAAGACCGAGACCAAAAAGTCTTTAAGCTGCAGCCAGATGCTGCTTCGTTTACGGGTGTCGGGCATATTATGTGTTTTTGCGATGCACAGCCCTCCTCACCGCTGTCCACTGTCTCACTCACTGAGAGGACAGAGCACGCTCCATGTGACTCTCACCCTCTCTGTTTTTCACATAATGATATTATCCTATATCCTCGCATGTGATTGGCCACAATATGGAGGGATTGGAGCATAGCTGAGCCCCTGTGTGAGAGCTGAGCAGCCAAAGGAAATTAAGTGAGGAGCGGCTCTCGCTCAGTGGGAGTCGAGTCTGATTCACTACAAAGCGCTCTGTAAGCACGGCTCTTAGAGCTGACGCTTTTGAAATGACACATCATAGAACGTTACGGTGTGTGTCATCGATACTGTTGACTCCAGATCTCTCGACCACTATGTCGATCTGAGACGGCGAGACCGAGACAAGACGGAGACAAGACGGAGACCACGTAAAAGTGGTCTCGAGACATCAAGTCTACAGATAACCTTAAAAAAATACTGCAGTCGATCCAAAACAGAAGAAAACCATGAATCAACATGTGAACATGACCTGATGCTGCTGAAGTGAAGCAGAGCAAAGTTACAGAGGTTTGATTACAGACACAGCTGAGCAATCATTTGTAAAAGTTTACATTTCTTCGGTTTGAAAGGCAGAAATGAGGCATTGTTGTCAGAGGCCGACAGCGCTGAAGCAATGCTGCGTGATAAGCAGAGAATAATGCAGAAAACAGAGATTTGATGGTAAACTGGTGTCTGAGGACAGAGAGAGAGCTGTGCAGGAAGTAAAAGCCAAAGTCAGAGCGAGTTCATGACGATGTTTATCAAGCGTGAAGCGTAGTTTGGACCTTGGTTTGCTGCAGGTTCAGTGAATTTTGGTTGGAGAGAGAAAACCTGCAGCATCAGAATCACTGAGCTTTCGCTCTTCAGCCCTGACGGTGAGTCCGTGACGTCGGGTGAACGATCCACACTCTGTGTTTACATCTTTCTGCTCTCATTTACTGTTTCGGCTGGTTGCTGAAATAGTTTTGTGAGATTCTGGTGTTTCTGGCAAAATACATTTATATTTAAAAATCGATTCTAATGAATCGATTTCACTTTATTCAAACTAAAATCGACGGATTTTTTAAACCCACTCCTGCTCTGACTCCATTTAAGCTCCTTTAAATAATTTCCTGTGTAAAAACTAAAACACGAGGTTTCCCTCGTTTCAGTTTCCCTGGAAACAAACAAACAAACTTTTTAATTTTCTTTGTAATGCCTGAAAAAAAATAGTCACATCACTCTTCATTTACCCAGAATGCAGTGCAGACGCATGAAAACAATATGAATGATATTTCAGAGGGAGACATGAAGCCTCACAGACACATTTTATTGTTCCAGACAGCAGATAAATTCATTACTGTCAACATTTGTTTCACGGCAGCTTGTATCGCTGCTGCGACCTTCATAGCCGTCTCCTGAGCACGATGGCAGCAGTTTGACGGTGCCGGCGTCTTTTGGAGGTCACGCGGTTTCAGCCGCGCTCTTTGGGTTTGGAGAAGGAGCCCAGCTGTTTGGTGTTGGCGTTCCTCAGCTGCTCCAGCTGCCGCTGGCCCCGTCGGTATAAATACTCAATGTGCATCACGTCCGTCTTCTTGATGCGGGAGTTCTCTCGGAACTCGTCGCGGATTCGGGGGAGGAAGCCCGGTTTGTCCTGCCCGGCTCGCAGGAACTGCCGGTACAGAGCGAGGACCTGCTTCTGCAGCTTACTGTGCCGCAACATCAGACCGAGTCAGCAGAGACAAGAGTCCAATCAGAGAGCAGCTATGCACACATGACGCTCCAACACCGGCGTGTCTCTAAGCTGCACTCCCTCAGCTTCACCTGTTTCTTCTCATTCAGGGTCTTAAAGAAGACGTTTGCCTGCAGGAAGAACACAAAGAGAAGCGAACAACAAAACAGCGTTCAGGAAGATCCATCGCGTCACGGTCGCTGATTTTATTCTCTCACAGGAGAAAACTGACACCTTGAAGACACAACAGAAGGCGTCTGCTCACCTGCAGCTCCATATTTATATCCTGCAAGAACAGCTTTGCATCAATCAAAGTTCAAAATAATCCTTCTTTATCTCACGTTCTCTCTGTCTGCCTCCTAGCATGCCTTCCTCCTCTCCTCCTCTCCTTCGGTCAACAGCAGCACAGTTCCCCCTGAGCCAGACTGAATATAACAAATGTTCTCCTTCTACCTGCTTGTTTTTATTTCGAATGCATTCACTGGAGTTCTGATGAAGGAACACGTGTTTGTGTCTCTCTGTTTCCATTAATGTGGTCTGATCTTTAACTCATGTGTGTTTCATATTCCCGCACAAGCATGAACGTGCACGGGAGCCCCGACTGTGCACACAGGTGTCGACCTGCACGTAAAAGCACGTTTTTATTTCAGTAAAGATTCTTCCTCCGTCCTTTTTTACCCCCGCCTCTGCTGATTTTCTCATCACTGATTGTTTTCTGTGATAACTGAGCTCACCCGGCACACGTTATAACAACAACAGCGTTTAGGTGTGTCTCTCACTAAAACACATTTCAGCTAAAATAACATAAATAATTGATCTTTGGATTCTGACTGGATCCTTTGACCCTCCTGAGTAACAGTTTTTACAGTAACACATACAGTAGTATTAGCATTACTTATATTATAGTACTACACGCAGTATTACCAGCAGCTGTGGCTTATGAAAGTAACCCACAGCCGACTGCTGGACCTCAGGATTGATCAGCGAGAGCGATCAGTTCAACTTCCTGTTTACCTGACGGAGTTCCGCTCGGACCGGTTCGGACCGGCTCCGCTGCTTCACCTGTTTGTCCTATTCCACCGTCACAGGTACGTCTCCCGGCTCTCTGTGACCTTATTGCGTTATAACACCGGCCTGAGTCGCAATGACCAGGACAAACTACAAAACACGTGATTTCCGGGTCAGATTTTCACAATAAAGCACGCGCACAGACAAATAAAAGCTAATACCCGTTTTAAGAACGCTGCTCCTGATTGGTTAGAGCTCAGTTACCTTCTGATGTATTCATCTTAATTTGTACCGTCCAAATCGCCCGTGGGGGGTGTTCGAGTGGGTTAAAAGCTCTTACTGCGGCGGCGCGGAACAGGAAGATTAGTAGCACTTCCGGTGTCACCTTCTGGAGTCAAATGTCAAAACAGGCGAGCTGAAGCAGTTGGGCTCGTGCTTTTATCACCGGCATCTGTTTCCGGGGGAAGGCTTCCGTGATTTATGACCTGCGGAGAAAGTAACGAAGTACTTTTAGTGAACTACAGTTTTCAGGATTCAGATCCGACAGTAAGAGAGGAAGCTCTCCCAGCTTCTGTCACACCTGGTAGAGACCAGAAACACCACACCTGGATCACAGGTGAGCCTCTGCGCGCTTGCAGTCACAGCCTCGAGCTTTGAGGTGTTTTTTTTGCTGATGAAGACGCTCTCTGTTCTTCCTCTTACAGACATGGAGATGACAGCTGAGGAACAGCAGCAGGTGGAGGAGCAGGTGGAGAGGCTGCTGAGTGGGCAGGGGTCAGAGGTCACTGTGTGTGATGTGGGCCTGGAGCAGAGCAAACCCGCCACTCTGAGGAAGAACGTCACCTACATCGTCTGTGCTGTCATCTTCAATGAAAAGGTGAACAGAGGTCACCACAGGTAGCCACTCAGTCTCATCAATACCCTTAAATGATCAATTATTTAATTAATTAACACTCCTTCAGGAGGAGGTGCTGATGGTCCAGGAGGCCAAACCGGACTGTTACAAACAGTGGTATCTTCCTGCTGGGAGGGTGGAGGTGGGAGAGAGCCTGGAGGAGGCAATGAAGAGGGAGGTGAGTGAGGAGGAGCCTGAAGCTGCAGCTCCTCCAGCGTCCAGCAGGGGGAGCAGTGAGTCAGTCCCCATAGACTCCCATGTTAAAACAAACCTGTTTACAGCCTGATACAGTTTGGTCTCTGTGGATCATATACTCCTTCATAACAGCTGTACGCGGAAGAGCGTTTCTATGAAGCGCCTTGAGGCGACTTATGTTGTGATTTGGCGCTATATAAATAAAATTGAATTGAATTGAATTCTATTACTCACCTGTTCAAATTGTATTAAGGCTTAAAATTTGCATTAATAGGGGCGTGGCCTCTTTGACTGACAGGTAGATGGTGGTACAGGTGGCTGTAGCACCTAGCTGTGCTAGGCTTCACCTTAACTAATGGGAGTCCCTGAACTGGACCTCTGGACCGTGTTTGTGCTGTCGGAGCCTTTTGGAGCGTTTTAACGACATCATGTGACCAATAATATGCCTGCTGTGATGTCACTGTAGAAACAGAGCATCCGAGGAGGCGGAGCTACAGTTCAGATATTACTGAGCACTGATTAGCAGATATGTGTTTGTGTGATGTTTGCATAAGGTCTGTGAATGCAGCTTCCCAACTTTCTAACCAAGATATGTAGCATTAATTAACTCCACCCACTTGACCAAATACGATCACTTAAGGTTGAAAAAGTCAAAATACTGAAATAACAGTTTGTTTTTTCATTGGGTAAGTACTGCCCTCCTTGCTTGCCCTGACAAAACAACACTGCTTTGCAGACATCAGGAGGCAGGAGGAGGAGTGATCTGGCTTTAACCTCAGTGTTATGTCACCTGTGTGAACATGTTTTTTTTTTTTTGTATGTCAATAAAATGTCTGAAAAATCATAATCAGAGACTTTGTGGAGCCCCAGGTGGACATTAGAGGAACTGCAGGTTTTGGGGTTTCAGTGTTTTCTTGTCTTTTTAAGTCTTTTATTAAGAAAGTACATTGAACATAACAGTAGTATGACTCTCTACATTGCTTTTGCTTTCAGATTTGTAAACTTATAGTTGAAATATAAAACCCGTAAGAACTTGGGTTGGGGGTAGTGGGGCAGCCAAGTTAGCTTCGCATTATTAAGGTTTCAAAGCTTTGAAATGCCCCCTTGCGGACAGATGATAATAATTAGTTAGGCCTGTTGGACTCCAGTTCTTGAAGCTCTTATCGCACTGATTCAGGGTAAAGTCTGAGTCATATACGCACTATCTAAAGACTTTAGAGGCATTTCCAAACCACAAATTCTTATTGCTTCACTCCAAGCAGATATCATTACTCGTAGTGTTGGTTCATCTGGCAGGTTTGTTTTGTGCTGTAGCTTTGTGTCTGATATTAAAGCTGTAGCTGGTATTACTTTAACATTTGTTCCTTCCAGATCTTTCCATCCCACAGTGTAATCTAAACAACAGAGACATATCAATGGCCTTAACTGAGCTGCACAGTAATACTCTCATAGACTTAGAGGGTTTTATATTTAACTCTGGCTTTGTTCCCTTTCCAAATGTATTTTGGCAGCAGTCTATCCCACTCCACAAACTGTTTTTGTGGTGTGGGAATCTGTAGCGACCGAAACAAATACAGCATGTTTAATCTAATGGCTTCAATCCTAGAGTGTAGGTCCAATAAAGGGACGGGATTCAGAATCAGAATCAGAATACTTTATTAATCCCGAGGGAAATTAGGGATCCCATCTTTGTATATCAGATTTTATGGATTCATTCACAGGACCATAGTTGGCATCAAACATTTTGGTGACATCACGATGTATTACCCCCCTACGTACCTAATGCTACCTGCGTCCCATTTCCATTTACAGTGATTCTTCATTTCGATTGGTGGATCGTAGTTTTCAGTTAGTACCTGCGTTATGTTTACATTAACCTTGTATCCCGAGAAACTCTGAGAGCATTTCCATGATTTTGGGGAGTGCCTGTGTGGGACAGGATGTAGTAGGTCGTCGGTGAACAGTGCTAATCTCTGGTCCCCTCCTGCTGTTCTTACTGTCTCTGCCTGATCCACTGATGGTTCTGTAAACAAGCTGTTTCTGCTGATTAAACGAGCTTCACGGCGTAGCTTCTACTGGACATGTACTTATTGGCTTCCACTGCCGTGTCGTAAATCTTTGTTTATCGGTATATTTCACCTTAGCTAAGCTGGAGGGGATCTGCTGCTCTTTCAGGGTCTCGCACACGTTGGCGTATTCTCTTGGTTTTTTTAGAATCGGGGGGTTAGTCAGGGTCCAAGCTCACTTGGTTGGAGGTAAATCCTCTGTTCTGCCATGCCGTACGAAGCAGAAGTTCCTTTGTTTTGAAGCTGAGGAATTTCACAATAATAGATCGCAAGGGAGCGTCGCCTGGGGGTGGTGCGCCCGTTTGATGCGTACGTCAAGTTCATCTTTGGACGGCCCCAGGCCTTCCCGCGGCAACTTCTCAACAAACTCACTCACTGTTGTAGAGCCCGCTCTGCTGTCTCGGGTACAGCAGAAATGCATTTGTTCTCTCTTCCTGTACGGCTCTGTAGGTCTGTCAGTTTATCCTCCACCTTGTAACAGCAGTCTGGCGAGGAAGGAGCGGCTAGCAGGTCCAGCGGGCATGAGGTGTGGAGGTTAGCCGGATAACTCGAAGCCAGTCAGTTAAATTAAAGAACAGACCTTTATTCATTGTCAGCAACATAGGACCATACAAGCCAGGTCTCCACGGCTCTACTCTGTCCGTACATACATGTGCGGGGATCGGTAGTCGCCGGCGCCAGGCCGTTACAATGGTGAGGTCTGTCCTGAGAGCAGAACACGAGCAGCATGTAATGGCTGCCACGCTATACTCACACACCCACTAGGAGACTCCCCCAACTACTACAATAGTAGGGCAACCCCCCCTAGTGGTGCGATAACACAATAAGGGTTGTTACAACCTTCACCTGTAGCTTTATTTTTTCAATCATGGCGACCTCGGTGTTCTCGATCCTGCCCTCAGCCTCGTCCAGTCTGGCGCTCACCTTTAGGATTTCTTCCTTGATCTCCCCAGTTGTGCACTGTTTTCTTGGCGAAAGTCTTTTATTTCCTGTAACAGTGTCCAAGTCAGCCATATTTCAGCCGTTGCCTGCTGGGGTTGAATCACAATGTGCGGCAGCAGGTTTGCAGTGAGAGGAGAAAGGTATCAGCCTGGAAGCTATCATTATTTTCCCACTGTTAAACTACCACTTCATTGCCACCTCCGCGTATTGGTTTGGTGTATTTCGCTCACCCCCTTCTTTATTCACCTTGAGGTGCTGCCATCACAGTGACGTTCAAATCGGAAGTCCGTTTCAGTGTTTTCTTTCATTAAAGATGATATTTGGGAGATGACATGAAGCTTTATGGAACTTAAATTAAATGTGTAGTTTTTTAAAGGCCATCATTAGAAGGGACTGCACATTGATGAGTTTCCAGGTTGCCTCTGATTTCTGCTGCAGTATTTAAAGCTGCCCTGTGTTGAGCAGCAGCTTTGTGAGATGTTTGCTTCAGCTATAACTTCAGTGTCACACTTTTCCTGCTATCCGTGTCGGATCACAGGCGCAGCAGTCGAGCCGGCCTGCACAGAACTTCGTGCTTTCCATCCCAGACTCGGCTCAGGAGGACGTAATGCTGTGAAAGGATCTCCGTCCTCTCTGTGATCACCACCCTGCTACAAACAGCAGCAGTCTTGCTTATTGCTGCTCCTCTGACTGAAGAGCGAGCTGCTTGGTTGGTCTTTAGAAGAAGTGTTGAGCGATGCATCAAACGCACCTCTTTGTGTGAGGGTACTCGAATAAAAAGCTGATGAGCAGCGCTGGGATGTCTTTGATCTGGGTTTCAGGTTTTGTTGAACCAGCTCATGCAGAGAAAGCCTGGCTTTGTCTTCCATCAGCTGCGGTTCTCTTTGTCTGCAGGTGAAGGAGGAGGCGGGGTTTGAAAGTGAGCCAGTCACCTTGCTGCTCATCCAGGAGCAGGGACCTCAGTGGATCCGTTTCATCTTCCTGGCCAAGGTCACAGGTCAGAGGTCACACACTTTATTAGTGTTGAAGGGTAACCTTTTTACTCCGAGCCCCTGAACGCATCGTTAGCTTTGTCTGGTTTGAGGAAGCTGGGTGAATATGTGTATCACATGAAGGGCAGCAGAGTTTAAGGAGCGTGTCTCTCCTCTTCTGTCAGGGGGAAGTTTAAAGAGTCTGTCAGCAGCAGATCAGGAGTCTCTTCAGGCCTCGTGGTGGGACAGACAGTCAGAGCTCCAACTCAGAGGGCGGGACATCCTCCGCCTCATCGAATCCGGACTGAAGTATGTAAACTTAGCGAAACACACCACAGAGTTGACTTTAGTTATCGATTAACCTGCAGTATCACTTTAAATTCACATCAGTTTTATTTATGGAGTACCAGTGCACTTAAAAGATAGGGTCTGTCTCCTGAATCCAAACTGGAAGCTGGTTCCACAGAAGAGGGGCCTGAAAACTGAAGGCTCTGCCTCCCATTCTACTTTTAAATACTCTAGGAACAACAAGTAGGCCTGCAGAGCGAGAGCGAAGTGCTCTAATAGGGTGATATGGTACTACAAGGTCATTGAGATAAGATGGAGCCTGATTATTTAAGACCTTGTATGTGAGGAGCAGGATTTTGAATTCTGGATTTAACAGGAAGCCAAAAAACAGGAGAAATCTGCTCTCTTTCTAGTCCCTGTCAGGACTCTTGCTGCAGCATTTTGGATCAGCTGAAGGCTTTTCAGGGAGTTTTTAGGACTTCCTGATAATAATGAATTACAGTCGTCCAGCCTGGAAGTAATAAATGCATGAACTAGTTTTTCAGCGTCACTCTGAGACAGGATATTTCTAACTTTAGAGATGTTGCACAAATGGAAGAAAGCAGTCTTACATATTTGTTTAATATGTGCATTGAAGGACATGTCCTGGTCAAAAATGACTCCAAGGTTCCTCACAGTGTTACTGGAGGCCAAGGTAATGCCATCCAGAGTAAGAATCTGCTTAGATATCATATTTCTAGGCTTTTCAGGGCCGAGTACAATAACCTCAGTTTGATCTGAATTAAGAAGCAGAAAGTTAGCGGCCATCCAGGTCTTTATGTCTTTAAGACATTCCTGCAGTTTAACTCATTGGTGTGTGTTATCTGGCTTCATGGACAGATAGAGCTGGGTGTCATCTGCATAGCAGTGTAAATGTATGCTATGTCTTCTAATGATGCTGCCTAAGGGAAGCATGTATAATGTAAACAGAATTGGTCCTAGCACTGAACCCTGTGGAACTCCATAATTAACCTCAGTGTGTTTAAAAACTTCCTTTATCTGAGTTGTTCAGCCTCTTTTTGATCTGTACAATGTTGACGTGGCGACTCCTGACTTTCCTGCCGTGCTGCCTTCAGGTACCGTCTGAGTCCCTGCCATCCTGTCACGCTACCCTTAGACCTGAGCTGCCGTCACGTGGTGCAGAGACTCATGTTGGTCTTCGTCGGTGCTGAGGAGCACATCTGGGTTCTGCTCATCAGAGGTACCAAACTCACTCGTTAGCACTGACAGAAAACTTCACGCACTCTACAGTTTGGCTTTTTTCCTGAAAACACGGCTGAGTTAAAGTGTTTTAAGTGTGACATCTTCCTAAATAACCTGTAATTAAGTAGGACCCTGAGCCGTGTATCATTTACACGGCTCAGTAACAGACTGAACGAAATTAAATAATGCAATATATTAGAAAGTTACAAATATAAGAAACAGCCCTAATATATACAAATACCTCAATGATAAATATCCAGAATATTACAGACGTGATTTTTTTGCTGGCAGCCCCGGAGCCCCACCTCCCAACAGCAGCGGCGGTGAGGACCCACGCGGTGACCTGGGCGGCCAACATGGTGGTGCAGGAAGCCATGCAGTCGGCTTACTACGACCATGATGTCAACACGCTGGGCGTGCTCAGTCTGCAGCACAACGGCCGACAGAATGGCAAGACGGACGGCGTGTGCTTCAACACACTGGTGGCGCTGACGCCTGACCACGTCCAGCGCGATGAGGACGGGCGCAAGGTGGAGTGGACACCGACGGGGCAGCCTCCACGTGTGGAGCACCCTCGCTACGTCTGGCATGAAGTCCAGAAACAAACGCTGAGGGAGAAACTGCTGGAGAAAACCAGAAACGCCGCCCTGGTACCGATCCACAGCCTGTACTGACCGCCGGCGCCGGGCGTACAGGGACGACACCAACTGTACTCTTTGACAAGAACAAGAAGTTTTAGGTTTTATTCTGAAAGGCAATCTATGCCAGTAACTGCAGCAATAAAATGACTGTCAGGGAATCACTCCGACCGCCCCCACACTGGAGCTCCCGGGGTTGTCGGGGGCGGTCCAGGGTGGGGGGAGGGACCTCAGAGCCTTACTGGTCCTCTATCATGTAGATTACGAGTTACTGATTTGTTGTGAAATTCTGTCTTCAGCTGATTAAGGACATGTCCAGCATCGCTCACTGACCTGTGGAGAAGCTGATCATCTGCTCGCTGCTCTTGACGAAGGCGGTCGCACTTTTCTCCTCCTCTCCCTTAGCTTCCCTGCTTAGCCTCTTATGTCCTTGTCTAGTCTCGTGTTTTTTGTATTACTTTTCCCTGAACACTCTCTCACAGTCTGTTCTCTAAAACCTAAAAGAGAATTATGGATTTGATCAACTGGTCTCTGAATGCAATTGACACCCTTTCTCAACGAGAAGTTGGGCTTGGGTGAGTCTGAGTGCTGAAGATATCTACCTATTCGGAACCATGGTAACAGGTTCTGGCTGATCGGAGCTGGCTTGGCCCTGACTTATCGCAGAATTAAAGAAGCGGAACCGGCTGTTTAAACCCCCATAAGGCTGCCCGCTGGGATAAGAACGATGGGACGAGGCGTGAGTTTCTCAAAATGGGCTCATTGAGTCAGCACGGAGAAGATCTTGGAGAAGCTACGGCTGCTGTGGATACTCTGAATAAGATCTCTGACTGCAGACTGGATACATCTTGGAGAAGCTCACTGCGGTCGTGAGTTCTCAGTTTTCCAGGGAAAATTAATACAAAAAACACGAGACTAGACAAGGACACAAGAGGCTAAGCAGGGAAGATAAGGGAGAGGAGGAGGAGAGGAGAAAAGTGCGACCGCCTTCGTCAAGAGCAAGAGCAGAATCGGCTCCTTGAGGACAAGAAATGACAACATCACAGAACGCAAGTATGGCGAAGCTCTCGGCTCTCCAACGGGAGATTGAGAGACCAGTGTTGGACTGTAGAACAGCTTTGAAATTCATATGAGCTGTTCGCACTAAAGTAAAAACCACCATCACTTCATGTGGAGACCCCTTTGGCGCCAGCTGTGGTCTCAAGGCTGGAGCTGAACAAAACACCCTGATAACGACTGTGTTTAGTCTGTTCCTTCCCAGTCCATGCAAGGCCACCTGTGTTGGCTGTTAGACTGTTTACTGAGCCTGGCAGGGCGAAGGACACTGTCTCAGCTGAACTCTGGACACACACACACACACACACATACACTGATATGCACACACTCATCCCCCCTCCCTTTCCAAACGCCTTCGACACTTATTCCCTTCCGATGCTGACGGGGATCAAGGAGACCAGCGCACGCAGGCCCGGATGTGCTGTCTAAGTCGGTGGTCTCTCACCTTTACCCCCCCTGTTGCTTGTCATGTGTTTCTTTGGTGTATTAAGAGTTGTTTCATGTGCAGAGGGGTTTTTTCTGTTCTCAAACTGATCTCCCTGTTGGAGCTCAGTCTGGGGGGAGTTTTTTTTTCTTTTTTTCTTTTTTTAAACATTTATTTATTGGTTTTAACCGGTTTTACACGATGCACTGTGAGCAAAAATAAATAAATAAATAAATAATAAAATTAAATAAATAAATAAAAATAAAACCACAACATACACACATATTTTTTTCTCCTCATCTTTCCTCATCTGGTGCTTTTTCCATTGTTATACCTCTCTGTCCTGTCTTCCCCATGTGATGTTTGGGTAATGTATGTATGGACGGAGGGTAATAGGTCGGCAGTCTTATGAAATTTCCCCTTGTGGGACTAATAAAGGTATATCAAATCAAATCAAATCAAAATCACTTCACAGCGGGGTTGGATTATTCTATAATAACGTCGTTCATGAGTATGTTCATATCATTATCTACATGTGCGACGTATTTAATAACTAAAGCTGTGTGGTACAGCTGGGGCCCCCTTAAAGCCCCCCCTGCATGCTGCACTGCTGGAAAGAGAAAAAAGCAGAAATTATTATTGTCATTATTTTTAAATATATGTGTTTATAAATAAGTCTAAAGTTTCCAAAATAAAGAAAAAAACACTGGTGGGGAAAAAGTCACTATGACTTCCTAAACATATGTTAAACAGAAACAACGCCCCCTGGTGGCCAAAGTCTTAAATTCTGCGGAGAATAATTCATAAAATTAACTTTTTTATGCTTCTGTAGAAAAACAACTGAAAACTTAAAAAGTTTGTATTTGTGAAGCTGCTGTGAGAAAACTTGTTTTTATTTCAGTTACGTTCCAAACACTGACCCAGCTCTGCTGTTTGCTGGTGTTGAAGGGGACTGATGGTTTTGTCACTAATGGTCACTTATAGATTATCTATTGGTTCACACGCTGCATGTGGCCGGCGTCGGAAACTCCTTCATGTTCCCACCTTTACTGGACTGAACGTTCAGCCCCTCCTCGAGGTTTGTTCCTGTTTGTCCAGCAGATGGCGCCATGTTGGCGGTCAGAGGCTTCAGAGTGAGTCTCAGTGAGCTTTAACACCTGCTGCAGAATCAGCACAGCCTGACACTGCTGGCTCTGATGCACTGATGTGTTTGAGATGCAGGAAATAAAACAGAACGTTCAAACTCTGACTCTGAATGAATCACAGACGTGTCTATTTCCCAGCTCTTTATTTCTCTCACACAGCAGCAGCAGGAGACGCGGTTGTTGGCTCAGCAGCTCTACGGCGAGTTATCGGGGGCTCAGGTCTGGTCAGCTGACGGCTCCATCTTCATCTTCCTCATGTAGTTGTCATTGAGGTTCTTCAGGTGTTTGGTTCGGTTCTCCAGACGGACCAGCCACTCCCCCCTCAGCCTGAAACACACAGGAAGGACGGTTACATTACATCATGCCAGCGCATCACATGACACCATGTAGTCAAACTCCACCCCCATCTTGCTGTTACACACACTGCACGTGCTCAGCAGTGGTTCTGCAGACCTACAAAGGTCACGCAGGTTTGTGACCTTTTATAAACCACCTGCTTCAGCTTTCTGTTTTCGTTCTTATGGTTCCAGCCTTAAAGCTGCCGTGTCAGGGTGAGCGTCATCATATTCATTAACAGTATTTTAAGAGGATCTGATCGTAACAGCGATGCCTGGAGGTGGTCGGTGGCGTGCAGCAGTGCTGAGGTCAGAGCTTCAGAGCTTAATGAGCTCTGAGTCTGCAGCAGATCTGGTGTCCTGGTGACAGCTGCGGCGTTATCGCTGTCGCATCAGCGCTTTTATTTCACCAACACCCACGAGCGTGCTCGCCTGTCTCTGTGAGGCTCGATGAAGAAAGAACACCTCGTGCTGCTTTCTTCTTCTTCTGTTTGGCTGCACGTCACAGACAAATCCTTCACCTTCAGTCTCAGTTCTTGACTTCCCTCACAGTGTTCACAGATACGATTTCACCTGAATGACCTCTGAAGGTTTCATCTAACTACTGGAACACTGCTCTGTGCCAAAGAAACTGAGCTGCACCGCGTCCGATTCAACTCTCTGACCGGATGTTATTGGCTGCCGATGTCACTGATGGGATGTTATTGGCTGCTGTCTGTAGGAAGAAGGCGTTTCTCCTTAAAGATGGTGGCGAGGTCAAATCATCACAAGTTGCCAGCCTGCCAGTCCAAACTTTTTTCTGGTCCTTCCTTTGGGACACACCTGAGGACAGAGGCTGTTTGAGGGGTCAGGGTGTACGTTATGTCACTGAAAGGCTTCACAACCACAGGTGCACAAACGTGCGGCAGACAGGAAGCGACTCCAGGACACAAAGGCAAAGAAATAACAGACGTTCGTCTGTGAGGCGTCACATGTTTGAGTGTAACCCAACCCTCGCCATCAGCTGTCCTCACCAGCTCTTTGTCGCCTTCCTGTCAAGTTTTTCGGATTATTCCATTTGTCCTGATAATCTTCCTGATGTCAGCCGAGGCAGACAGACGGACAGGTAGGCATCTCGCTCCTCTGCACCAGGACCAACGCTTTAAGACCTTCATCTGACACAAAGGTGTTGCTGAAGCAGCATCAGAGTGATTCAAGTCCAGCATTTCTCCTTTCAGCGTGCTGAGCACCGCCACTATGATGTCTCTTATCCACAGAAGTGCCAGCGACTCATCCAGAACCAGTTTCACACATTTTCACCAAAACATGTGGGGTCATTGCTCCAGGCTCAGTACTGCACCACAGTGACATCACTGAGTGTCTCACTATGATTGGCAGATGTCCTCTTCAGGTCGTCTCCTGGTGCACCTCTTGTTCTGCACCGGCTGTTTGCATGTGCTTCACTCTGAGATCACCACGAACCTCAAAGTTGTGGGTCCTGAATCACCAGTGTGACGCAGCGGTGCAGGAGGCGGTCCAGAGGTGCAGCTAAGGCTAAGGTCTGGGATCTGCAGCGAGGACCTGCAGGATGAAGCTAACCTGTCAGCTGATCAGGAACAAAACGAAATGATTTAGAGAAGCCAGAGAGTCACGTTCAGCATTTTTCTCCTCCTCTGCTAAATATAATTAATATAACTGCAGCCACTTCCTGTGCTGTTGATGAGCTGCTTCTTCTACAACATCTGCTGCTATGACTGTGGCCATTCAGGCTCCTCTACTACTGCTACACCCTCTGCTTAGACTTAGACCTAAACACTACCACAGCGTCTGTAACTCCTCCCATTTCTGCAGCTTCTGCTCCCACTGCAGTGGGTCTACTAACCACAGGGTTTGTGGTTCAGTCCCTGGATCCTCCAGCTGCATGTTGAAGTGTCCTTGGGCAAACACTCCACCCTCAGGTGCCTCCATCAGAGCGTGAGTGTGAAGGTTTGGATAAAAGTTCTTCGGCACTAAAATACCCTTCCATGAACGGGGCGTGTCTCGCTCTGCTCTCCTGTGTTAGTCCAGCACGTCCACGCCTGCGATGACCTCTGTGTGTTTTACTGTTACAACCTCTCCTCCTGCTAACGCTTCGACTCCTCAGCTTCTACCTGAACTTTAAATTTAGTTTTACTTGTTTGTTGTTTGAGCTGCAGGCGAGGGGTGGAGGAGCACCGTCTAAAGAGGTGCCGCCTTATATCTGAGCTCCTGAAGCCGTGGAGGAGGTGTGATGATGTCACGGGTTCATGGCTCATCACTGTGTTTAATCTGATCCAAGTTTTCTTTCAGTTTTCATGAATGAATGTTTTTTTAAATGCAGATGTTTTAAAAATAAATGAATCTATTAAACGAGTGTGGAGGAACAATATAACTTGATTTAATTATAGATAAGTTTAGCTCTTGTAATTATGCACTCATATGTATTTTTATGCTCCATGGAGCTGTGGAGCTAACACTAATATCAGGACACTCTGGCCTCACACTGTGGACACATCAGCAGAGAAAAGCCCCCACAGATCCTCACTGATGGACTCGCTGCAGCTCATTGAGAAAAGCAGAAACTGAGCGTGCTGAGCTTCACGTCGATGTCCTTTCATGAAACAAAATTAGTTTTGGCTTCAGCGACGCAGACGCACAGACCGAAGCATCCGTTAGATGATTATTAATATCAGAATATCTTCTAAATTCAGCTGCTGTGTCTGTGCTCGCGGCCGGCCTCCGTCACTCATCGCTCCGAGATTATCACCTCGGTGCTTCGCAGCACATTTTTCCAGCCCCTGCTCGGATCACACATAACGTACACAATTAGCGCGGACTAGAGTCGGGGTTAGAGGCAGCGGGGAGCCAGATAGCTGTGGAGTCGGGGGGTGCATGGTAATAGATAGCTGAAGGATTAGGAGATACACGGTAGTGATAGGTGGGGGATTAGGGTACAGGGTAATGGATAGCAGAGGGATTACGTGAGATGAACTGAGGTTAAGGGGGGAGGAAGATGAGTGAGAGGGGTTAAGGCTGATAGGGCTAATAGCTGATGTAACATCAGGAGGTCAAGTTTAATAAGAGGATATAAGATAAATCAAAAGAGCAGCAGGACCGGGGCAGGAGGCTCCTCCATCAGTGGCAGCACTGACCTGTTCTTACCTGCTCGCTGAGTCTGAGTCACCGTGCTCACTCTTACCTCCTTCCACCAGGTGTGTTGTGTTAGTCGCTTCCTGTTTTGAACCTGCTCCCAGTTTGTGTCACACCTGTGTGTGAGCTGTGCAGGATGTTAGCCGTGCTGATTCTTGTTCGATGGAGGATTTTGCTTTCCGGCCCCTCACCGTCTCAGCTCACTTTGTTGTCTTGATTAAACAACGGACTGATCAGAAGGACACCCGGGCAGACCCAGGACAGCCTGGAGACAACTTGTCTCTCTCTCGGTTGGTTTGAAGACTCCAGCCCGCCATCGTCCTGTTTCCTTTGCTTCCTTCAGAGCCCGGTGAGGCGAGGTCATGTTTCCGCTCATTAGTGCTCATCGTCTCTGACACCTTTAGCAGCCAGACGGTGTTAGAGGCTCGTGTGTTTGTGTTGGTATGTCCTGCAGCTCGCTGAGAGACGAGGCCGTTTGTAATGAGAGGATCTGTTTTTAGATGCGTCTATTTGCCACAAGGTCACATGGCTTCACCGAATGAAACCGCATTCATGCTCAGTTTGGTAACGGACGTCTGGCTCAAAGACCTCGACAGATGAAAGAAAGCGTTTGTAATTTAAGCCTCCACGAGAGACGCAGTGTGTGAATTACAAACAGCACGTTTATCAGGGTGTGTCTGAGGACAGCAGAGCATTCAGTGGGCAGGGAGCTCCAGCTGTCCCATAAAACCCAGAGAACAAAGGACAGGCTGAGTGCTGACAGGTAACCAGACCACAGAATAATCAGCGAATCACACAGAGACAAATAAAATGCAAGAAATTAAAGCTGAGAGTGGAACGAACCATGAAAACGAAACCGTTTAGACTGAAGATCAGTGACATTACAAATGAAGGACGCCACATCCTGTAAAACAGAAGAGTCCAAAAACCTTTCCACCAGAATAACAGTAACTGAAACCTGTGAGGACGCCAGTCCGTGTGCTCAGGTGGAACAAGCAGCTGAAGCGTCTCACTTTTCTCTGCAGTAAAACACGTGCAGCGAGCGCTCGCTGGTCCCTCACAATGTTTCACCCATCAGCTCAAACTCAAGCTGATGAAAGCCTGTCCATCATACTGTGACCTGACTGTGCAGTCAGTGCATAAACATCACCATAGTCTGGAGTTATTTCCATCAGCCGCTCAGATCTGAACACAAGCGGACCTGCAGTTGTCTCTTTGGCGAGGAAAACAAACTGCCCCTCTCTGTCTCAGCTCACTTTGCCTCCTTTGTCGTCTTGATTAAATAACTGACTGATGAGTAGGAGAGCCGGGCAGACCCAGGACAGCCTGGACACAGTTTGTCTCTCGGTTTAGCAGCTCACATGTACTTTAGAGGGAACGCTGACAACCATCACTGAGTGATATCCATTATCGCTGACTGCGTTTAGCCAGCTAACACAAAGAAAGTCTGGATATGTTTAACCTTTCTGCCAGCCTCATGACAGAAAAGAAGCTGTACGCAAAGATGGAGACAGGTGTGACCTTCAAATGCAACACTACAAAACTAAAAGTAAACTGAACTAAGAAGAAGATGACTAAACTTGGGTTAGACACAGTTTTTGACTAAATGCTAACCAGAGCCTCACATCATGAAGTTTTATAGAAACATGTTATGCGTTGACCGCTGGGCCGAAGGACGTCACTCACTTTTTGAGTGCGCTCTGGCTCATCCTCTGCTCCTCGCTGTCAGCTTGCTGAGTCTGAGTCTCGATCCTCCTCTCCCAGAACGTCTTAATGAGCTCTCTGTCATGGACCAGAGCCAGGTTCATCTGTAACAGCACGACAGGAGCACACACGCTGTCAGCAGTCTGACCTCTGACCTCCACAGAAACACATCGCTGCACATAGTTGACCTTTAACCCCTTCTTCCACTCGGTCCATGATGTCAGCACTCTGCGGTCTTCTTTGGTGTATTTGGGTTCATTATCCTGCTGCAGTGTGAGTCCTTCAAACCCACAGGATGGAGCATGAGCTCCTGCTTCTCCTCAGTCAGGGTGGAGCTTTTAATCTCACCATGTTTCAATCTGCTCCTCACATACAAGGTCTTAAATAATCAGGCCCCATCTTATCTCAATGACCTTGTAGTACCATATCACCCTATTAGAGCACTTGGCTCTCGCTCTGCAGGCCTACTTGTTGTTCCTAGAGTATTTAAAAGTAGAATGGGAGGCAGAGCCTTCAGTTTTCAGGCCCCTCTTCTGTGGAACCAGGAGACAGACACTATCTCTACTTTCAAGATTAGGCTTCAAACTTTCCTTTTTGCTAAAGCATATAGTTAGGGCTGGACCAGGTGACCCTGAATCCTCCCTTAGTTATGCTGCAATAGACATAGGCTGCCGGGGATTCCCATGATGCACTGGGTGTTTCTACCTCACTCACTATGTGTTAACAGACCTCTCTGCATTAAATCATATCTGTTATTAACCTCTGTCTCTCTTCCACAGCATGTCTTTATCCTGTCTTCCTTCTCTCACCCCAACCAATCACAGCAGATGGCCCCGCCCCTCCCTGAGCCTGGTGCTGCTGGAGGTTTCTTCCTGTTCAAAGGGAGTTTTTCCTTCCCACTGTCACCAAAGTGCTGCTCATAGGGGGTCATATGATTGTTGGGTTTTTCTCTGTGTGTATTATTGTAGGGTCGACCTTACAATATAAAGCACCTTGAGGTGACTGTTGTGATTTGGTGCTGTGTAAATAAAATTGAATTGAATTGAATCTGAGCTTCACCCACAGTGTGTATGTAAGGTGGGCATTACAGCTGTGATGTCATCCATCTGCTAATGAAGCCTGTAGCATTATAACATCCATCCAGCCTGTCCCAGCTGTCATAGGGCAAGAGGTGGTGTACACCTGAACAAGGGCCTCTAAATATGCACATTAGTCAGGATAAAGCAGAGGATCTGCAGCCTTGAGTAAGCTAACATTGTGTATCCTCTTTGGCTGCTCTAATGGAGTAGTTTCAAATTTTTTAGATAAATAAAAAGACGTCAAAACCAGACAAACTATTTTTTAAAATCACATTATGTTAAAATCTGGTAAAGCAAACAACCACATTTGTTGTTATTGTTAGATAAGATAAGATAACCTTTACTAGTCCCGCGTGTGGGAAATTTGTTAATTTGTTGTGTTGTAGAAACAGCAAGCTGCAGTTTATATAAAATAAAACAACCATTGCATCATCAATTACATTAGATTATAGACAAAAATCTGAAATATCAATAAGTTTTGGCTCTAGAAATTTTCAGCACTGTGAAGTTGCTCCTTGTTTCCTCTTTCCGAGCAGCAAACAAGTTTTAATCTATCGAGACGCTGAAACTTTTAAAACTGTATTTCCTCCCTTACCACAAACAGAAGTTAAACAGGACTAAAAACTAAAGACAAACTCTTTCCTGGACTGAAGGTTACAAATTCAAACCTTAAAAATTTAAAATATAAAAATTTTGAAGCATTTTTACTGAAAGTTTAAAGCTGAGAAGAACTGAAGCAAATGGAACAAACCTTTGATCGGAGCTCACGGTGCTTCAGACAAACACTGTCTCTCCCCCCACACCTCTGCACAGGACACACACGAGCCGTCCGTCACACCCTTTATGTAATAACCCCCCACACACACACACACACATCATCTGATTTGATTTCTGTAAATCCTTTACGATGCTGACAAAACATCAGTGTGTGTGTGTATCTGTGCACGTGTGTGTGTGTGTGTGTATCTGTGCACGTGTGTGTGTGTGTATCTGTGCACGTGTGTGTGTGTGTGTATCTGTGCACGTGTGTGTGTGTATCTGTGTATGCGTGTGTCTGTGTGTGTGTCTGTGCACGTGTGTGTGTGTGTGTATCTGTGCACGTGTGTGTATCTGTGCACGTGTGTCTGTGTGTGTGTGAGAGAGACAGTTGGGTGTTAACACATGTTTGACATTTCAGCCCTCTCGGGGCGTGATGCGATGCTGCTGCAGGGTGTTAAACACACACACACACATGTGTCTGTATTTATATCATTGTGAGGCCTTACACTGACATAATGCATTCCTGGGTCCTTGCATCATATTTGGGTTTTTCCAAAATCATTAGTTTAAGAGCTGAAGGACAAATGGGGGACAAATACTGTGATATAGTTCAGCAGTCGAATAAACAAAGTCTTCGTTATGATGATTATACGCTGCTGGTTTGTAATGTCTAACTGTTCCATGAGTTAATTCCTGGACTGGGCAGGCTTAATTATCTCTACATGTTCAGTGTGTTTGCAGCAATGTCAACATGCATGAGAGCCCACTTATGTTGGGATTAACATCAATCAGCAGCCCAGGGTTAGCGTAGCTAAATGGGTCCATGGTAAAAACATGGTACTTTTACAATGAACAGCTGGTCATCCATGTAGCCTCTCACGCCCCACGCTGTTAGTAACACTCAAATAACATCCCAGTTTCACTCAGTGAAGCTGATTCTGCCTGTCAGCACAGTGACCTCACAGCAGTCACATTATTGGTCATGTGATGTCATTAAAAACGCTCCAAAAGGCTCCAACAGCACAAACACAGGCTGTAAACGGCTGTGGGGACTGACTCACTGCTGCAGGTATCAGCACTATCAGAGACTGAAAAAGTAAGAATAAAAGTGCTGTAAACAAAATGAAGGAACTCAAGTGTGGAGGACCTGCATGCACCTCGCTCCATCACCTCACATTGACTTTGCTCATTTTTGTGGCTGCAAAAGAAAGCCAGAGAGTCACATGACTCTGGCCAACAGAAGGGGAATGGCCCAGTGTTAGAGCCTTAATTGTAAAATTGACTCATTTTGCTCTGTTGTCCAGCAACAACACATTGTGATGTGACACTGAGTTGGAGAGACAGGTGATAGAGTCGGGTCCAAAGTAAATCCTGGAAGGAGGCAAAGCTTGTTAAACTTCACCCAAACCACAAAACAAGCTGCAGACAGCACGCGGCCTGCAGACCTGTCATCACCTGTCCGCACTGAACCACACTGAGGTTTTCATCCATTTCAGGACATTAACTGTGAGCTGGCTGCTGCCGAGCTCAGGTTTAGGGTGGGGCAGGAGTTAATGAGGCAGCAGATGTAGTTACACTTTTCTGGGTGCAACGGATGGGTGTGAGTGGATGTAACGTCCTCTGGGTGGATGGAAACATGACAGGGTGTGTGCTGGAACAGTAACTCACTCAGTGGAAGAAAACCGAGCCTGGAAGTGATCTGTGTTTATAATGATGTCATGCACAATTCACAACTCTGTGCGTGTGTCTGTATGTGCGTGTGCATGTGTGTGTGTGTGTGTCTGTATGTGCGTGTGCATGTGTGTCTGTATGTGTGTGTGTGTGTGTGTGTGTGTGTGTGTGTGTGTCTGTATGTGTGTGTGTGTGTGTGTGTGTGTGTGTGCGTGTGTGTCTGT